>NW_027656211.1:0-136990 GCF_964235325.1 Thermobia domestica | reverse complement strand
TGACGTCACGCTTCGAGACACGGGGAAGCAAGAAGCCGACAGAATACTTGTTGGAATTACTGCATACCAACAGTATTCTCGACCCCCCGTTACCGCCCCAGGTACTGTTGCGAGTTCTCCCACGGCAATTGCCATTCTCAATCTATAGATGTATTGTGTCATCTAAACCTCGATCTATAGATGAATTATTGAACATTGTTGGTGAGCTGCAGTCCACCTATCAGCCACCAAGTAACAACAACAGTAGGAGGGGAATAAATACACTTACTGTAGAAGAAGAAGAAGAAGATGTAGGACGATCTTCCCCCCCCCCCACGAAACAGTAGGCCGAGTAACCCCACTAGAGACAGGAGGTTCCACAGGGACAATGGGCCTTATTATAATAGGGGTTCACGAAGAGGCAATGTAAACAGAAATGGAAATAATAATGGCAATTGGCGTTCGAGAAATTCCAGTGGTCAGGAGCGTGACACTGGGGATTCTCGAACGAGAAATCAGGGAAATCGAGGACAACGACGTGGAAGGAATAGGGGTCGTGCACAAACTCGTAATAATAATAATAGAAATAGTGACTATGCTGCGGAGGTTAATGAGCTCCGAGTTCATAACGATAGGACTGAACAGTCCCCGAGACAAGTCTCGTCTCGTGGGAATTCACGTGCGAACAGCCCTGGAACTAGTCAACGCCACTGAGAACTGTCCGCATGTTCTCAGAGCGGTGACTTGAATACTGGAGTACTGAATATTCAGGATAAACCGGCGAAATGTATTTCTGAGGATATGCGTAATTGTGTTATTGCATGTAACAATGTTTTAGAAGAAGGAAAAGAAGAAAGTAGTGAGACATTTGTAAAGACTTTAGAGACACTTGAGAATGGGGATTGTGAAACCTGTAGACGTATAATTAGCACGACACATTTCGATCGTGAAGGAAATAACGACATTCGTCAGCCCGAGATCATGCTGTTACAGAAAAATGGGGACAAAATTAGAATAAACAAAAAGTTGTTTGATGAGACGAATGCGATTTTTAGGAACCTTTTAGATAGTTCGACCGAAAAGCTACCCAATAACAATTTAGTAACACTTCCGGAGGTAGAAGTAGGTCTATTTAATAGCAAAATTCTGGCATTATTGGACAGTGGCGCGAGCATCTCGGCTATCTCACTGCAATGTTGGGAAGAAATACGCAAGCGAGACCCCCTACCAGCGTTCATTAAGTCAGCAAATATTAGAGTCAGTTCAGCGTTCGGTCGCGCCGTCGCTTCGATCAGCGGCCAAGTATTGTTAGTGTTAGTGATTGCAGAAAAGGAGTACTATACTTCAGCAATAGTAGTGAAAGGGCTGAACCGTGAACTCATTTTGGGTTCACAGTTCTTTGTAGAAAGTAGAGCGATCCTAGATTATGAGAGAAACGTCCTTTCGCTTAACCATCCCCACCATATAGAAGTTTCTTTTCGAGACATCGAAATAGAGGAAGAAGACCTTTTCATAAGAAAATTATCCTGGGAGTTCGAAGAGGATGTGGTTGATTGTGAGAATCCCACACTTAGTAGTATGTGCGTGTCGAGGAGAGGACCGCTGACTACAGAGCAGTTCGAGCGAGCGTCAGCAGGCGGAGGCCACCAGGGAGAGTTGGCTACCCTGCGCAGCCAGTTGGACGATGGGAAGTTCCCAACTGCAGCCGAACTTGCAAACGTCGTTTACTCGCCACAGGAATGGGCGAAGGTTCGAACCCAGGCTACCCCAGAAGAAATTAGAGATCATGTCGAAAAGTATACTGATTTGAGTGGGGAGGAAAAGCAAAAGTTGTACGACGTGCTCTACAAACATCGAAGCATATTTGACGAGAAGCCCGGTACCATTAGGGATTACCAGCATTCCATTGAGGTGACCGATGATCGACCCATGAAGACAAGGATGTATCCTTATCCTCTGCGACACCGAACGGCTGTAACTAACACCATTAATCGTTGGTTGGCGTGGGGTATAATCAAGAAGCATCCCACTTCTTATCTAAGTCCACTCGTGATTGTGCCGAAAAAGAATGGGACCTTGAGAACTTGTTTGGATGCGAGAAAGCTCGGTGCTATTACGCGCGCAGAATTCGACCAGCCAATCCCTGCACTGTGTACACTGCAAGACTTATGTGAACGGCGTTGGTTCTCTAGTTTAGATGCAGTGGATTCTTTCATGCAAATTCTAGTTGAGGAAAAGAGCCAGAAATATTTAGGTTTCCTTCACGACGGAATTACGTATGTATTCAAGAAGCTTCCCTTTGGGACCAAGCAGAGCTTAGCTTCATGTGTGCGTGCGATCAACTCCATTCTCGGGGATGAGTGTCGTGACTTTTGTGGCCATTATGTTGATGATGTAACCATATCGTCATTTTCTTTTGATGAGCACCTACGCCATCTTGATATTGTGTTAGGGAAGTTAAAAGTAGGTGGCCTAACTTTAAGATTGAAAAAGTGTCAATTTGCCCGCCGGAGAATTTCCATTCTTGGCTATGACCTCTCCCCTGCTGGAATTGAGAAGTCGCAGGAGAAACTGGAGAAGGTCATGGAATTTCGCAAACCGAGAAACGTGAAAGAATTGAGAAGTTTTATTGGGTACTGTCAATTCTATAGAATATTCAGTACACAGTATTCAGAAATTTTATACCCATTATTTCAGTTGTTAAAGAAGGGAGTGAAATATCAATGGTTGCCTTGTCACGACGTAGCGTTTCAAAGGATACGCGAAGTCTTCAGAGAGAAAGTAGTGCTGAAGAAGCCTCTCCCTGACAAACAACTTATTTTGGAATGTGACGCTTCCGATGTAAGTTGTTCGTCGCATCTTTATCAACTGGACGACAATGGCGAGGTCCGTGTAATAGGAATGACGTCACGCATCTTTAATGCAGCAGAACGTAACTATGGAATTTCAGAGAAAGAGATGGCTGGTGTAATTGATGGCGTGTGTAAGTTTAAACACTATTTGGTAGGCAATTTCTTCAAAATTCGCAGCGACCATCAATCGATACGTTTTCTGCTGTTATGTAGGCTTACGTCACAGCGTCTGATGCGTTGGGTACTAACTTTGAATATGTTGACATTCGAATTTGAGTATGTAAAGTCTAAGGACAATTTAAGCGACTACCATTCCAGGTACCCACCAAATACAGGAGTTCAATTCGATAAGGCAAAGAAATTGGTATTGAATGAATCTTTGATGACAATAATGACCCACATTCCGAGTCAGTTAAGGGAACTTATTGCAGTGTTGCCAGAGCTGCAAACTTCTGACCCTGTATTTGGCGACGTCAAGAGAAAGCTGCAGAACCAGGAAAACGCAGGGAAAACAGCCAGCGAGAACCACCAGTACTTGCTCTCAAATGGACGGCTATGTAAACGTGACCGTTCCGGTCTACGGATTTGCATACCGGAAGTGCTTGTGCAGCCATTGCTGGAATATTACCACAATGAGCGAGGACATCTGTCTGCTAGCAAGCTTGTGCCAATGTTAACTGAATATTTTGTTTGGCCGAAGATGAGGAATGCCATAAAGAAATTCTCAGCTTCCTGTGGTCTGTGTCAGAAAGCATCCCCCCTCACATGTATCGTTCGGGACCACTGAACCCTGTTTTAGTGCGTCGCCCTGGGTACATGGTTTGCCTGGACTGGTTGGGGCCTCTCCCTGTGGGGGTAGGCAACGTGTCATACATCCTTGTATGCGTGGATGCTTTCTCCAAGTTGATTGGACTCTATGCGTGCAGAAGGGCCACCACAGACACAGCATTAAAGAAGCTGAAGGAGTTCCTGAAACTGTGTCCGTCTGCTGAGGTCATCTTGACAGACAATGGGACACAGTTTTCGAGTGCCAAGTGGAAGAAGGAACTCTCGGACTTAAACCTTAAGCCCATCTATAGTACTCCGTACTATCCCCAAGGAAATATGGCTGAGGTGGGTGTAAAATCGACAGTGAGAATGTTACGAAAATTGTGCCATGACAAGCAGAGGGAATGGCCCAAACATCTTGAGAAAATCGAAAAGTGTCTCAACTCAAGCGTACATCTGTCGACTGGTCTAAGTCCATTTCAAGTGCACCTGGGAGAATCACCGTCGAAAGAACTGGCGAGATTATTTGAGATCCCAGAAGTAGAGAGACACAAATCGTTGAAATATTACGTTGAGCTAGCAGCAAGTAATCTGAAGAAGTCAGCACAGCGAAGAAAGAAGGCCTTCGATAAACGTCGCGAGCCAGCGCGTTTCGAGGTTGGAGATTTGGTACTGGTGAGAGCTTTTCCCAAATCTGACGCTTTCTCTGGCATTACCAAGAAGATGATGCTCCTTTACACGGGACCTTACGTGACACTCTCCACTGCGCAGAATAATGTCTGCATGCTCGGTGATCCTGAGACTAAGGAAGTATTAATGAAGAGAAACGTGTTCCACCTGAAAAAATACGTTCAGCGTGAAGCCACGCCTCCTCAGGACACAGCTGACCTGATGACGTAGGAAAGACAGGAAATAAACACAGCACGTCATACAGGATGGAGAGCTGAAGAAGAAAGATACACTCCCAGACGCACCTCTTTACGTCTGGCTTCCAAGAGAGTAGTTGCGCGGAGTGTAATACTACAGTCAATAATGATATAACATAGAGAGATGAATTTTGTATAGAATTATGATGATAAAGTGATTATGATAGGTTAGGGATTATTTTTATGTGTTATTAGTGTTTAGTTTATTATCTTATGATTGTTAGGACATATTGATGTGTTTAGGGAAATCTTGTATAAAGTTAGTATATACGGAATATGTATGTGATTTACGTAAAGTGGATTAGTACAACTTCTGAGAAAATGCAACGATTAAGCGATTAACGGTTGCATTTCCTTAGGAGGGGAATAAATGTGAACGTCACATTATCTGTGTTATAAGATGATTTGCATATTTAAATTTTTCGTGAAATTATGAATAATATTTCAATTTAATTAGGAATTTGCATATAAAGAATTTTGAGATTTAAATAATTACCAGCGGGAGCATATAACTTTTATTAATATTTCTATGTATATTTATGGTTTATTGTGTTATGTAAATGAATAGTAATGAACAACAGGGCAGGACTTAAGCGAGAAGCAATGAGAATTTGATATTAATTAATATTAACGTCTAAGAAGATAGCGAATTTTGTATTTTGATATGCTAGTTTGCATGGATAGAGGCAGAGAAAGCTTCCCAGAAAAAAAAAACTCAAAGAAAGTATGTGTACTTAACGGAGCGTTGGACACCCAAGTTGAGAAGATTTTTGAAATCAATATAACCATATGAATAAGGATAGAAAACCTATGAGATTCAGATTTTGCTTAGATGTATTGCTAGTTGAATTTCTTAGTGTTGTTATAGGAAGTAGCATACACTATCACTACCGAGACACAGATCCTACGGAGGCAATACTTGAAAAAATCATAAAAGTTTTAGCATGTCTATGAGAGAAATCCGAATACAAAGAGGTGTTATTTTTTTTAAAACACGCCCATTTTTAGCGTGTTCGACTTTTGAAGCGTCGTTTTGCCAACGGAACATTCTCAGAGAAAGAGAAGTTGACTATTTTAAAATTATTGACGAGTCCACTTGAACTAGAGGGGAAGCTGTCTAGAACGTTGTTTGTAATGGTTCCATGACATCCGCTAGATGTCTCTGTAAAAATATAGTTATCGTCTGCACCGCTGATATGAATTGAATGATAATATGTGTTATGTTATGTAAATAAACTTTCTGGGTGTTCCCGTAGTATTAGACATATGTAGTTCGATATATATATTTTGTTTTGTCAAATTAGCTTGTACTAATACCAGTTTAGGCCGAGTTTGTGGTTGTGGAAGGTATGCAGGGAGACTAACACATACCTTTGTTTTTTTTTTTAAATATAACCGAGAAGGCAATACTGTTGCAAAAGAAAAGCGACCTTCCAATCAGTAATATTATGTTGTTTATTATGTGTCAGGCTACTTCAGCCTTATCTAGAGTCATTTTAATTTGTTTGCATTTTGCATAGTTCATTTAATTTGTTTAATTAACACCATTAATTTGTTCAGAAACCAAATCCTTCAATGCATCCGTTTCTGTAATTCATCATATTCAATGTCACTTGTTCAAGCAGTTCCTGGTGTCGCCGATAGGTGGTGTCACCTGACAAAGGTGTTTAAGTAAACATGTCAAGTGACAGAGTTTAAATAATGTTGGTGTTTGTGTTAATATTTCTCGTAATTACGACACAGTGTGTGTGCGTAAAAGCCAATCTACACCATAGAAGATCTTGTACAAGATCTTGTAGCTGTCATAAAAAAAATCTTGAAACCCTACCATATTTCCCCGTGTAAACATAGTCTTGATAGGGTCATAAAACATTTTTTCCATCTTGCAAGAAGTTCAACAGTGTCCAACTTTTTGGTCCGTCTTGCTTGCTACCTGCTATCGCCCTCCCGCTGACATAAAAGAAAATCCAGTTGCGCCGCTTCCGAAACAACGGTTTCTTTTGGGCTGGAGGGGGAAGAGCCAAAATACACATTTTTACGACTGCCAGGGAAAACAAGTGTCTCTTCTTTTGTTAACAGTTCGGTTCCATGAATGTAGGCATCGAAATAATTTAGCTTCCTCACAGATATGAAAATAGCATACTGAATTCAGGATGGTACTGCAAGCTAAATTCTGTAATCATAGCAGCTTTAATCGAAGTTATTATCTTTCACAATTACTAATTTTCATAATAATAATAATAATAATAATAATGTTTTTTCCGATAAACTGATTGTCACCAAATAATATTATATATATATATATATATATATATATATATATATATATATATATATATATATATATATATATGATGGATTAAATGGAAATTTGAACTGATGTACATAGTTTTCAGGGTTGTACTTGAGCAGAAATCTTTAGGTTTTGCAATTATTCTAATTATGCCTATATTTTGATTGTAGATAGAAGCTGCGGTGGCTCAGTGGTAGAGCGTTCACCTCCGTTGCTTGGGGTATCTGGTTCGATCCCAGCTCGCGCCGTGTGGACTTTGTGGTGGACAAACACCATGCTCCTGGGTTTTCTCGGGGTTCTCCCGTTTCCTCCCACTTTTTTTCATTCCACCATTTCATTCATATCTCATCACCGTCTCCTTTAGCCTAACCGGCATAACCGTGGGATGTAAAACTTAAAGATTTCATTTCATTTTTTCGCAATAATTCTGTAAGAAGAATAACTCTTTCTTTTAGTTTTATCATAAATTTTAGATGTTATTCTACTTGTTCTTCTTGGAAAAATACCTAGATACTATTCTCTTATTAGCAGCGTTATTCACATCTATATCAGTAAAAATGAATGTGATTAAAGAAAAAGAAAAAAAAGAAAGAAAGCTAACTGCATAGAAATTGAAAATTGACTGATTCAGTTGCAAGTAAACCGTTTGACATTATAGCTGAAACAAAGATAAAACAAACTTACTTCGGTCTAGTATCAAGTCATTTCAATTGTATTGTTTTCCAGAAGTTCACCTCCAACATGCTAAAGCTCGCAATCAGGGGCGGCTTTAGGATTTTAATTTTGGGTAGGTCCGCTCCTCGCGTATGGATACATATGCACATTCGATTGATTAATGACAATAGGAAATTACCTGTACAGTAGTTGTTGATGCTGTTTATTAAATAATTATTTACCATTAATAGAAAAAGTGAAAATATATTTACTACTTATTATATCTTTTAGTGTTTATGTATTTTCAGTTTTATATATTTTTGGGTAGCCCCGTGTCTACCCGCTAAAACCGCCACTGCTCGCAGTACATAAAAGGTTCCACAGTTCACAGCCTCAAGACATGTTTGGCCATATATTAAGCAAACAATGCAAAAGGATACGTAAGACGGCCCTGATCCCCCATTATCTGACCCTATGATTTGATTGAAACTACAAAAAAACATACTAGTATTTTGATATTATTATTGATATTTTGTATTGCTGCTATTTACATTGACAATATAAATATGAAAATCAAAGTATATATGATACTATTGCATATAGTATAGAATTATGTGTACACTGAGAAAAATTCGTTATTCGGACAGCGGTATGTTGTACAAATATATGGAATCCTTACGATTAGTACGGAAATCTGTACGGAGCATACGTTATCCATATACTACATAGTTACTGCCTTTTTCTCATTTAGACATTATATCATGTCGCTGCAGGGTGTCTGACATCTAACAAACTTCCGTATACTACACATGTATACGTATATTATATACGTCAGCTATATATTTCATACATCCATCTGTATGTGAGATTCTGACCGCCTATGGACAGTTGTTTCTTTCATCATGAGTGACGTCATTGAACAAAGAACAACTGTCGTTTTCTTGCGAGTCGGTTTATGCATATCGTATTATGGCATGGGAGGTCGTAACACCCCTCATTCTATATCTTCTACTTCGTGCTGTTAATACTTTACTACGCAACACGCTCTTATTAGTTTATTATAAGCTTCATATATTTACTAACTACCGAACGATATTTGTAGCCTCGGGCATTAAATTGGTGAATAATAATAATAATAATAATAATAATAATAATAATAATAATAATAATAATAATATGATGATGATGATGATGATGATGATGAGTCATTTACTGAACGAGGTTTGTTTACAACTAAAAAGAACAAAGGAAGGAAACAAAAGCCTGAGTAAGTACAACAGTTATTATAACATCAATTAAATATTCCTTTAATTACCGATTACTTTAGTATAACTCGCTTTAAGTTTAATATATTAGTAACATGTTAACGTGACTTATGGTTGATGATGAGATAGGTGATAATGGTTGAATAAAGTTGGATGCAACAGGAGAATCCCAAGCACACAGTGTTTGTCCACCAAAAGCTCATTTGACAGTGGCTGAAATTGACCTATGGACCAAACGCATAAGAGTTGAGCGCTCTATTGGGTCCAAGTGCTTTTCGTAAAACACTGTGAAGGAAGGGAATCAATTTTGTGAAGATAGGCGAATAGCACAGAGAGTTGAGGCACCAAATGTGATGGAGGGGGAGTTACTATCAGTCAACTTCACTTAATTTTATTATGCATGCAGATTCACTAGCTTATCTGACCTACTTTTAAGCGCGTAACGTTTCAGTTTTGGATGTTCGAAATCTGAAAATATCGTGTTGATAGGTTTCGGCCATAAATACTGTCAATATAGAAAAGTAATTCACGTGAAATATATTTACGACGTTAGAAGGTCCGTGGCATTATTTACATCTCATAGTTTATAAAAGGTATAAATAATACAATGTATATATAAACTGTATGCTGTAGACTTATAACATGAATAAAGGTTTGCAATTTTATTAATAGAGACAGCGATTTCTCAGTGGTAGAACATTTACCTCTGGTGCATGGGGTTCTTGGTTCGATCCCAACTCGTGTCACTTTAGCTTTCTGGAGGACAAATATCGTGTGCATGTTTTTTCTCGGGATTCTCTCGTTTCCTCACACTTTCTTCATTTCACCATTTCCTTCATTTCTCTTCATCACTGCCTTCTTTAGCCTAGCCAGCATAACCGTGGGATGTAAAACTTAGAGATTTCATTTCATTTCATTTTTGGAGTAGTGACTTCGACTTTATTCAGCGGAAAGTCAAAGTTTGGTTTGGAAAAAATCATCGAAATTAATTTTATTTCTTCGGAAAATTCGATTACGCCGTTTTGGTGTTTTAAGTTCTTCTAATGTCCTTTCAACACGCAACCACCTAGTTATGTTACTGCATGTAAAGTATTGCTTAAATTGGAGCTTTTGTACAGGGCAACTGTAGTTGCTTCCTCTAAAACTGTAGTTGCTTTCTCTATTATTAAATAATGAGTTACATAGCCCTATTTTAGATATCGTATTTGAGGCAAGAGATTAAATTTCCAGTAATTCTTTCACAGAAATATTATCATATAGGAAATTTTGTCACGGTTATTTTTCACCTTTGTTGAACTAAATAGAGGCAAAGCATAAGCGTCTTTAAATATAGAGTTATGGAGCTATTGAGAAGTGAAACATGGATGGTGGACGGCATTTTTTCAATGGTTCCTTAAAAAAAAATCACGTATGTGTTATTTGAGGTAAGACTTCCTTTACTAGGTGCAGGCCTACGCCTTAATGCACTGCAACACACAAAATTCATATGAAGAACTGTTTCGTGTGGTGGTGCATCAGTGCAATGAATTTAGTGAATATCCAGACCCTGTAACTGTGGTTATGGATTTCAAGATAGAGGAAATGCGGCTGTAAAAGCAACTTTTGGAAATTCAAGTCGTATACACCGTTGGGTTTTCATTTGACTCAGTCAACATGAAGGAAGGTCCAAGAGCTTGGACTCACAGAACGGTACAAGAGCAATGAAAATATTCGTCTATTTTGCGACAAAACGAATGGATTGGCATTTCTTCTCATAGCAGATGTGCATCAATTAATACAAGAGAATTCAGAGGAAGAGCTGGAACTTCTGGACTATTTTGATAGTACTACGTGTCCGGCGCGTATTGCCGTGTTAAAGCTTGGTCTGGGAATATTCGCTTACGTAATGTGCCCCTTCTATATTCCCCAGACACTTGGAATGTTCACCAAGCCACTTTGATAACAGCAACTAGGACAAATAATATTTGTGAATCGTGGAACTAGAAGTTTCATCATTTGGTAGGAATGTCCCACCCAACTATTTGGAAGTTTATTCATGGAATTCAACAAGTTGAAGAAACGGTTTCAACTGCGCTTCATCAAGATGCTGTGGGTCAACCACCAAAAGAGAAAATTGGAAGAATGTTTCAGATTTTGCAGAAACGACTCCAGTCTTTGTGCATAACGTATAACACTGGAACTAAATGTTTGAAAAATTTTTGCTTGTTGTTTCTTATAATGATATGAATAATAGAAAGTGGACATGCAAAACACTTATTGCATTATAAATAGTTATATTTTGTTTGCTATTTTCTGTTCTGAACTTTTGATATTGGCAAAACCTACTATTTGTAAATAGTGATATGTAAATCCATTAGCGGCCCATTTTTCCTGTGCTTTTAACATTTGCTGAACCTGACATTATGGTTTTCATTGCTGTTTGTTCTTGCGTCGAGTATCCGGGACTTCGATTTTCCAGAGTCGAATACCAACTGAATTGTTTTCCAAGTTTGATTAACCCTGGAAGTCCAAGCTTTTTTTTTTTTTTTTTTTGGTCTCAAGTAGGTCCAACAAGGGAGGCTCCTTGAACCCACAGAATAAAAGTGAAATTTTTTATAGTTTGGTTGAAAAAGAAAAAAAACTTTGTATGGTACTGGTACTGCATAGTGTATTTGGAAATAGAGTGTAAACCCAAGTCAAGTCAAGTCGTGAGTGGGAACCTTTCATCCTTCGTGGGGATGATATATAATTATCTTATTAACTTAGAGTATTCTAGATTTCATCAAAATAAAAGAATTCTTATTATCGGACTTCCGAAGAGAAAATAAAAATGTAATAAATGTATGATCGTGTTTATTTCAACTTGAGTTCCCAGTCACGACCCCCTTTTTCAGTTTTTATTTTTAAAAGGAGAAAGAAGGAGAGAAAGGAAAAGAAGAAGAAGAAGAAAAGGAAAATGGAAGAAGGTAAAAGAGGGAGAGTAAAAAGATGGAAGAAAGAGAAAATCTGTTATTAGTTAATTTAGGGGATATGGTAAAAGGAGTTGAAAAGTTGTCGAATTGAAATTGATTTCAATAATTATTCGGTAATGATGTGGTATTCGATGGTCGAGATAGCCACATGTCGACTCACACACATCGGACCTAGCACCAGGATGACCACATTTTCGGGGATCACCCCAGGCTAGCGCCGAAAATAAATGAGAAAGTTTATATTATCATTTCAAAACTGTTCGATGTTAATTCAACACTTGAGGTTTAAATTCTGAGATCGATTGTACTGTTAAACTGGTCACAGGAAAAAAAAAATATTTAATTGGTCTCTGGAGATTCAATATTCCAAAATATTAATAAACAATGGTTAGTTCCGGCTTCTTTTGTTCTCTTCGCTCCTCCCATAGAGCCATTTCAGATAGAATCAGCGGTTTTCATTAGTATTTATTAGTAGTAAACTGCAGCCACTGATTACCATTAATGAGCAAGTCTACATATAGTTAAACACAAATATTTCAATTCAAACTAAATCTAATGTCCAGCCACACACACACTCATACAGGACAGCGTATAGGATTTGTATATTTAAATTAAACTAACCTAACTACAATTTACAAAACAGTTTATTACATCTATTAAAAAAAATATTAGTTTAGCAGAATACAGATGTTACAATTGCATAAGTTAAAAAAAAATGTTTGTCATCAATAGTCACATAGATACGACAGTATGGAATTACTACATTATATGTATAGATATTAACGAATTTAAATACATTGAAAGTAAAAGAAGAATGAATAAAAAAAACATAATGATACTTCAAGTATTGACAATAGGATGTCAACATACTTAAATTTTCGTGAAATAAATGAAAAAATAAAAAAAAAAATCTTTCGTTGACCATTCTACAACGTGTAATTAAAAAAAAAATGTTTTAGAGAAAATCTTCGATGAGTTTTGGTTCTTTTTAAGCCAAATTATTCAACTTTTGAGTTCTGTCTCATATTACTAACATCAATTTATTTAGCGAGACTCACTTGCACTAGTCAAAGTGTCCATATTTTTTTTTTTATTATTTTCCGTGGTCTCTACCTAAACATATATATATATATTCACGTCGAAGACATGTCATATTCGTTCTAGGGTACATCACTCGATGCACATCAAATAAACTTTCAGTCCATATTTTTATTTCAATTACATAAACATTAATTCCATTTAAATTTCTAGGTTCGACTTCTCATCCCCAACCATAGGAAGAAATATCTTTCATTATAAGTTATTCTGATATAATAGGTCCTTGGACCACTCCTTGGTCCCCTATACTAATTGAGAAATATTGCGAAATTTAGGTTAATTTCAGGAGCACAAAACACATCTTAATTTCCAATCCATGGAGATTTAATCACTGCACTGGTGAAATTAAATAGTTGCACTTTTGAAACGTATCGGGAGGATTTGGGACACACTGTTTCCGAATTTCGGGTTTGTAAATTCACAGAGGGGAAAAAAAATAATATTCGTCCAAGTTTTTTTTTTTTTTTTTTAAATCTTGGTGTACTGATCACAGGCGAAAAATGCGGAATTGTTTTTCGCTGAAAATGCACTTTATTTTACGTCACATACTGGAGTTATCCAATGTCTTAAAACAACTATAGACTATTTCTATATTCTATGTATATTACTACAATACGGTATCATCCCTGTGATGAACGCATAAGATACCAGGATTACATTGTTGCCTGCTTCTTTATATTTATACCATCTTCCAAATTACGTTTATAATATTGATCTTTCTGTAACGTAAAACGTGCCCATGGAAGCTAATTAGTCGTCTATTAGGTTTTGTTTTATGTATATGAAGGATATATATTAATCATCCGATTTGCAGCCACCCCTAAAGCATTTCTGGATTATGTTATTATTATTATTATTGAGTTGAGTTGATTTTGAGTTTAATGTACCTTTCAGCAGCGAGGCTATATGAGACGGGACCTACTGATTAACGAAAGGCGGAAATTTTGGCACCAGTAGTTTTGACACGGTAGTTTTGGCACCGGTAATTTTAGCACCAAGAAACGAAGCAAACGGAAATTTTGGCACCATTTATAATTGAAGTACAGAAAATGTGGGAAAATACTCTGAATGTAATAGATATTTAAATTTACATGTTATGAACTAGAATTGTTCCAACACGACGAATCAAACCAGTGACGAATGTACAATCAGCGACAAAATTTCTTTCTCTTCTGTAAAATTTATTTTGCTTGTAACTTTGGAATTGATGGATTGATTTGAGTAGTTTTCTGAAATTTGCCGAAAACTATATCTGCTTTAAGTTGCTGAATATTGAACTCAAATCTGTCCGTCCATTCTGACAGTACAGACACCGGTAAAGATACTATTGGCAGTTTCATTATATATTCAAAGCAAGTTAAAATTCCCCTCTCATGGGTTTGTATTTTACTTTCAAGTGCAAACAGTAAAAGCTAATTGGAACCGAATTGAAAGCTAACGAATAACCTATCTCCTTTTGCTTTCCTGGTGGGAATTGACCCCTTTTCATTTTCTGTTGCGAATTATCCGTGACCCGGTTATATATATATATTGCCCACTAGCCCGGTCAATGAAGGGAAAATGTCAGAACAAATTTGTAGCAAGATGAATTATCTACCAATCGTTAGCACACATGTAAAGGTATAATTTCTCAAAATTCTCCTAAATTCTCCCCGATGTTTATCCCGCTATTCCCCTAAACCCCCCTGTGAAGCGTTTATGGCATCACTCATATCTTCGTTACTTTATACCCTAGCGCGTTCACTCTTTTTTTCCCCCTAAGATTACGTAGTACAAATACGATTCAGTACAATTTATAGCTGGAAGTAACTGGTTAGGGGATATTTGTAAAAATCGAGACCCTCTCCCTCTGGAAGCGTTTACGGTATCACTCATATCTTCGTTATCGTACAGTCTGGCTTGTTTGTTCGTTTTTCATTTTATTTCTAAGACTACTTCTACAAAGAAGGTTCACTAAGATTTTTAACAGTGAGTAACGGTTTGGGAGATATTTGTAAGATGAATCGTGAAAACACCTGCTCGCATCGTGAAACACGGGCCAACAGAGCTGGCATGGCGTAACAACTGACTCGTTATCCCATCCCCCTTCTCTGATATTACACTTGTCTCACTTTTAGATATGATTTAATTAATGGATAGAATAGAAACGTTCGTAATATAATATCATCTTTTGATGTTAAAATATACTTTCAAAAATAATCAAACACAAGCAGGTTTCTAATCCTGAGAGAAATCCATATTCCATGAGGAGTAAAATATATAAATTAGTCCCTAACGGAGCGCTTGTTTAAAGGCTTTAGGAAAAAAATATATATAAAACTTCTTTCAAAAGGAAGATTCTGGGTGCGTTCGCCACTCCTCAGTGCCGCCTCTAGAAGGGTGGAGATAAATACGAATTATGAAGCACTGCAGTCCACACTTTTAGTTAGCGAACCAAATATCGAAAAATGTTTCAAGTTTATTTTTCAAACCTGCCCGCCCCCTCAAAAATTCCTGGATCCGCCTCCGGTATCGGCTGTTGCCAATTAATTGCTAATAGTCATAGCGTACCTTTTGAAATGATTTCAAACGTTCTTTGCATAAAGTCCGTTCGCACATGCACCCTTTTACTGTGCGCCCTGGAGCAACTGTTCCACTCGCTCCATTGTAGTTACACCACTGACCCAGGTCATACTAATATACTAAAAAATGTGATATTTGGAAGAAAAATCATTTTAATATGATAGCAAGGAATCAGAAAGGATTTTAAATTAAAATACGAACTCAAGTGGGGAAGCGGTAATGGGTGTTCAAATGTTTTACCGAGAGTATTTTAGAAATCCCTTAAGTAAGGGACGTGAAATTCGGCATATCAACTCCTTGTTATAAATAACTGAACACATGCTGCAGCGTTGTCAAAAATTTCGATGTTGAAGAGGGAATGAAGGCCAATTTCTTTAATATTTCAAATTTTGCGATTCTTTGTTTAGAAAAAGGTCAAATGTAAGGATTTTTTTAAATAGTAGGTGTGTAATTCTGTATTTGAACTCTTAATTAAAAATAGTGAATATCTGAAAGCCACATAAATGTGAAGAAAAATACAATATATAGATAAACTTCATTCAGGTGATTCAGGCAAACCCATTTGTCATCCAGGCAGAACCCTGTAATGAGAAGGTTCACTGTTTGTCCACTAGAGCGCAGTGCTGCATGGGTGGAAATGTCTTTCTTGCTTTCAAGAAGTTGATATGTGTAGACAGTAAATAGAAAGATTGGGTTTCAAGATTTTTTTATGACAGCTACAAGATCTTGTACAAGATCTTTTATGGTGTAGATTGGCCTTAACAGATACTAAATTGAAGCTTGATTATTAAGCAAGTTAACAAACATAGTGACAGACAACGATGCCATTGAAGTGATCGACAAAGTGGAAAAGAACATGAACAAGTGTGTGTTTTTTTTTTAAGTTATTTAGGTCACTGGAAACTCGCAGGTGAGGGATGCACCTTCACCCCTATTCCAGTGGAGCGGGCTACTTTGGTTCGGCCCAACCCAGCAGTTGAAAGAAACAATGAAACTGCAAAGGAATATAACAGTACTCGGGACAACCAAAAAGTTAGTTATTCCTAAATCGCGAGACAGTGCATATCAAGCACTGCAAGTCGTAATCGTGTTGACCGTCAGCTATTTGGAACTCTTACCATTCAGAGATGTGTGTACAAGAATAGTGCGTTAGTTACACACTGATATTCTGTGCGTGTGTGCTGTAGAATGGGCAATCATAGCTAGTTTACTTTCAGTATTTCCTCGTTTTCTCCGGACTAACATTCTCGTGGTGGAATGGGAGAGTAGGAGATACCGATTATATATATATATAAAAGTGTGTTTACCATTTACTAGTGGGAAGAGACAAAGCTTTACATCATATTTCGTAAAGTGCTTCGCACCAGTATCAATTTTGTGCCATGTTTACGTCACACGCTATATCACTTGTTCACGCTACTAACAGTGAAATCGAAAGCGAGTAACATTCTTAGTGAAGAAAAAGCATTGCCGTGTTCTGTAGGAAATCTCCAATGCTATCGTATAGTATAGTTTAATTAAAACCCATTAAATACAAGAACTGAGCTATTTTTGCTTGTATTAAGTAGGCGGGTTTTGTGCAAGAGAACGTCATGAGAACTTTCGTCAAATAACAAATGTATTTTATAGTTGTATCACACCAAGGACTACCCAGTTGAACCGCCTCTGGTGTTTACTGAAATTCCATGGCAGAGGAAACCTGACGGTTAGCAGAACCTAGGAAGAGGATGGCCCACAACTTTGGAAGAAACTCGACCCGGAAGTGCATTCAATCGTGAAACTAGAGACACTTCAAGAAAGAAGAGCGCGGCGTGATAAATACAAAAGTGCACAAACAGTAATAATTGCGAGCTCAAAGTGTGAGAAAGAAATATTAAAAGAAATATTTTTTTTTCTTTCTTTTGCTCAGGTCTCTTAGCGAGACCGCGCGCGCGAGTGCTTTTGTAAATATAATTTCTGTGTGCTCTGGAATTACGGAAGTGGTGCATTAAATCAGGATTACCACTGGAATGTTGACTTCTTTTATTGTTGCAGTTGGCCGCAAGGTAATGTGTTACCCTTTTGTCTTTCTTGTTTGCTTTTCAGGCCGGAAGCTGGGTCTATCAATGGATCGTAATTGCGATGAGCATATTGTGGGTATCTTTCGCATACAGGATGGGTGTTAAAACCATATTAACCTGTAAATTAGAGTGTCATGCTTAGCAGGAATCTTATTTACTTTTTTTCAAAATTTTAACTTTTATTCATTCTAAGACTCTACCGACTGACTAAATTCACTAAATTAACTTTGTGGCAGGAGGTTACAGTAATTTAAAGTAAATATCAGTTTAAATATTAAGATTCCTCCCACATTTGCATTTTTGCATATTAATGATTTTAGTAATTTATTCATATTATGCAAACTCACAGTCCTCCGCTCACACGGCCTAGTTGCTTCGATTTAGTGGCAAATGCAGCGAGTCGATTTAGTCGTGTGACTAAATCGACCAAGTGTAAACGCCCCATAAGCCTAACAAGCATAATCGTGGAACGTTAAACTGAAAGATTTAATTTCATTTTCTTTTTATCAAATTTTCCCTAGTTTCTTGATTATCTAATTCATATGAGAGAAGTTAGGTGGCCATATTTATATCAATCATATGTATTTTATTCATTTGCTTTTTGCTTTTATTTTTTTACGTTTCCCTTCACTTTTTTTTAACAAAATAAATATACACAAATACTCCCAGACAACAGTGGATGTAATCTATAATACTTTGAATACACACACACACATATATATATACACACACAAACAAATTATTGCTATTTTATTGGTTTATTTATGAAGAATAAAGAAAAAAGTTAACCATGTATATTTGCCAATCATTCAGCCCGAGAATTTACCTGCATTTTCACGTTTTGTGGAAAAAATTCTTTTTTTCCTCTTTTGTTAAATTTATCTACAAAATTTCCCTAAATTCGGTAAGTTTTCCTCAAACTACGAACACTGCGTTGTACTAAGGATTCTTCCTGTTATTTAAGGAGTGTATTGCCATCTGTTACTGTTTTCGTTCTAGGGCGATAAACGTTGAAACCGGTAATGACTAATTCGAACCGCTTCCAGTTTATATATAGAGATATTGGTAAAGGTGAAACCTTTCTTGGAACGCTGAATCGATTGTAACAAACAGCATTTCGATATCTCTTGGCGTTTTTGCTTTGATACTGTTCACTATAAAATTATTTACTTTGTCCTGTTTATTACAAAATAAATACAAATATTATTTAAAAAGTAGTTAACAATGACCCAAGACAACATAACAAGTCATCAATTACCGTTAACTTTATTTAATAATAATAATAATAATAATAATAATAATAATAATAATAATAATAATAATAATAATAATAATAATAATAATAATAATAATAATAATAATAATAATAATTTTTCTAGTCGCTGTCCTAGATTTTTGGATAATTCATATTCTGGCCACACTGTAATTTCTATGAATGGCAACACTGAAAATTCTTCTGATTCGTATTTTCGAGTATTATTGTGGTAAGTTACATTTCATTATTACTTTTCACTTACGAAAAGGGGCAAAAGAAAAATGGTTAGCTTTTGTGTCATTTTTAGTAGTCTGCCCCCTTAAGCAGTTTGGCATGGGCGTCGATCAATCTATATAAAATGAAAGTGGCTATGTTTCTGGCTTAATAACTCTTGAATCACCCGACTGATCTCGATAAACTTTCAACATAAATGATGGTCGGACCACGGATGGTTTTTATTATTTCACTTTGACGGTGGTACTTAGGGCTTGGGGGAGGATAAGACATAAAAATTATTGAAAATTACCGAAATTAGTGTCGAATCCGTAGTTTTCGTGTTCGCTGAGATGAACAGTGACACTTCCGATCCGGTACTCCGCACCTTGGTGGAGGGATAGATATATCAAAATGATCGAAAATGACATAGGCCCTATATTAGTGCCGAATCCAGTTTTCGGTGTCGCTTAGATGAACACTGACACTTCCGATGCCGTTTAAATCCAAATTTAGCCCTTATGTCCAATGTGAAACGTATTTTCCTCCTGCGAAGAACAAGTATTCTGCTAGTATATATATGTACGCAGTGGACGAAGTGAGACGGTATGCGGTGGTATATCATACAGCCTCTGGTTTTTCCGTGACGAAGACATACTGTCTGGGATTTTCGGTAATCAAGACATACCGTCACTGGAAAATGGATGCTAATATGCCTGTAATAAATCCAGTTTTATGCACAGTAATTGACGAATAGCTTAGCAAGTATTTAGAAATAATTTCTACGTTGCCAACACAGACATTTTTGTTATTTTTCCTAACTTTTGTTTCTAAATTGAGGTGTCTACAAAGAAGTTCACCCCTTGTTCCTATGCAAGAACTCATGTTGGTTGCAGATAAGCTTCCCATGACTGAGAGGAATGTATTGTGGACCCAATCCAAACAAAAGGTAGTACTTTCTAATAATTGGGTAACACTATGAATATGTGTGCGGTGATTTTGTGCATGAGTATTCCCTAATATTTATATTTTTGGGGGGATTTCTTTTAGATAATTCAATCTGATATTGTTACGTAATGGAAGTTAAATATTTTTAATATGGAGTTTTTAATAAAAACTAAAAAGCAACTTTCTAACATACTTCCCTAATAAATTCATTTATCAGGAAGTTAATCCTCATGACATTAATTTCACTGCATTTCCTGATTATCTTACTAGAGCCCAATGGGAGGCCAAATTTACTTCCGGAGGTCTGCAGTACCCCTCAGTCAATTGGGGGTTCAGGAATTGTTCCGCGAGAAACTGTTTAAAAAATGTTCATATAAAAATCTCAGTTTTTGAGTGTTTTCGTGTATAATTCTCTAAAATAACATAAGGGGATATTATTTTTAATTTTCCCAGAAAGCTGGGGGCGGGGACAAAGCCTCTCCATGTCCCTTTCCCCGTAACTACGGACAAGCTCTCCCATGGTTTTGAGTCATTATGTAAATAGAAATGCAATATTTTAGGTAACATACCCTCAATGTATTTCAATATTTAGTTAGCCGGTATGTGGTCAAAATTGTAATAAAATATACCACCTCTGCTTTTTTTCCACTTCGAACACTATATGTATGTATATAAGAATTACAAGATATACACAAGCTCTTTATCAGACCTGTACTACGTTTTTCAGAACATGACCTTTACTGAAAAGGAGCTGCGTGGAAAAGTTTTCGAACAGGGATCAGACTCCGTAAAGCTCTGGCACTGTAGATTTTTCTCCAGATTGTGTATGAAATACGAATTTTTACAGATGTTTAAACTAGAGTGACCAGATTCTGACAGGCAAAAAGTAGGACACAAGTATAATAGTGAACGATAGCCTACTGTGTCGGCAATACACATGTACTTAAAAAAAAAATACTCAACAAAAATATTGAAGGAATTCAACACAACTCCAAATACTTTCATGAATGACAAATGCAAGATTGAAAAAACAATTTGATGAACTAACATAAAGGAATCACTTTAATGAAAAACAAATCCTAAGTATATTGAAGTATAAAATTTTAATGAAACATAAAAATGCTGTTCATTTTATCGATCATATATCCATTAGCTTGCAAACTAACTAAAAATATGGGCTATGAATCCCGAAGGTTCAATGCCGCGTTCAAAATGAAATCTTTGAGTTTTACGTCCCACGGTTATGCCGGTTAGGCTAAAGGAGACGGTGATGATAAGTAATGAATGAAATGGTGGAATGAAGAAAGTGGGAGGAAACGGGAGAATCCCGAGAAAACCCACGCACACGGTGTTTGTCCACCACAAAGTTCACTTGGCGGGGGCTGGGATCGAACCCGGGACCCCAAGCACCAGAGGTGAACCAGGCACGTAGCCAAGGGGTGGGTCCGGGGGGTCCGGACCCCCCCCTTCGAGACCAGAAATGAAAAAAATAGGGAAGGATGAAACAAAATGAAATGAGAAAAAGAAGGATCAGTGTTAAAAATAAACTACAGGAAGCTTTTGGTTACTCTTTCTTATGAGGAAATTTGTATTACTTGCAATACATGATTGCGAGGTGAGCGAGATAACCTGGAAGAGTCAGGGAATTTGGAATTTCTAGAAAAGTTCTCAGAATTTCTGCTACTAGTCAGGGAGATTTCAAGCTTCCGAAAACATAGTGCCGTTGTGTAACATCGTGGACATTTTTTGTCATAATTTTTCGTCATCGCATCCTTGCAGTATCAAACATGATATTTCAAAACCAATTTTCTACTGCTCCTTTAACCTGTGATTTGGAACAGACAGTAGTTGACAAAATAATGAAAACAAAAATTTATGCTGATAAAAGTTGCTAACAGTTGATTGAACAGAGAAAGGAACGCGGATATTGTAAAATATTTTACAAGACATTGTTGAGTATGTACTTTTTATAATAGTTAAGGTCATAATGAAAAGAAGATTGTTATATTTGAATAAACAGAAGAAGGATGTAAATTTCTTCATAGTTTATTAAAATACTTACCAAGATATCCTCACAAACCAATATATGTTGATAGTAAAGTAGTTTAGATTGATCGAGCTCCTGGGCCTTCAGAATTTCATGTCAACCCCCCCCCCCCCGTTACGAAATCCTTGCTAAACGAACCAATATATGTTCCAGTAAAATAGTTTAGAATGATCGAGCCCCTGGTGTGATGACCAATGTAACGGACCCCCCCCCCTTCACGAAATCCTGGCTACGTGCCTGGGTGAACGCTCTACCACTGAGCCACCGCGGCCCCGAATGCCGCGTTCACAAAAGCGCACTATTCACTTCTATCCTTAGCCAATTGGATCCAGTTTCTACTTTGTACTCATATCTGCGAGGTCCATCTTAATATTGCCCTTCCATCTGCTCCTAGGTCTTTCTAATCCACGTTTTCCTATTAGATTTCCAGTAAAATCTTTGAAAGCGTTCTAAGTTTCTTCCATTCTGGCTACATGACTTAATCACCTAACCCCCGTAGACTTGATGACCCTAACAATATTTGATAAACGCTATAAATTATGCAGTTCTTCGCAGGCCCGTATCTATGGGGGTCTAGCTGCTGCCCTCCCTAAATTTTTACTGCTCCCCCTAAAATGTTCACGGTAGGCTTGCAAATGAACTATAATATGGTTATGAACTATAACATGGTTGGATAGGCACCCCTAACTTCTACGCCCCCCCCCCCCTACATTTTTGAGCTGGCTACTGGCCTGGTTCTTCGTTGTGAAGTTTCCGCCATTCCCCATTCCCGTTACTCTTAGGTACGATATTCATATCAGGATTTTATTCTCAGCTACTTTCAGTCTGCGTACTTCCCTCCAAGTAAGTGACCATGTTTCGCAACCATACAGTACAACATGCATGATTATTGATTGTTGTTATTAATAGGTTTGTTAATTGTTTTCCTTTCCTAACAATAATCTTTTGAGGAATGTTGAAAATCACAGCGGTTTATCATTCAGAAAAAGAGTGCTCTGTGATTCAATTGTTGTCAATAAAGAGTAAAACATTAAATTATTGCAAATAAGTTAAATCAGGACAGTTTAGAAAAGAAGGACATTTCTCGATTTTCTAGGTGTCTTCGTAACAAGCAGGACAGGTCTTTGAAAAACAGTACTGTACTGCGAAAATCAGTACGTCTGGTCACCTTAATTTAAACTGTTTACAGATGTTTTGCCTTCCTGACCTGGCAACGCTGTAAGACGAATGTGAAAGAGAGAGTTGGTGAAGCATATTCTTTGTCTGTCTGGTGAAGTTCTGCCCCTGCCTTGGTCGGGCATGCGTAAGCGCATTCGTGTCACGTCATGGGAGGGGAGAACGCTTGCTATACTCTTTCACTTTTAATACTTGACTATGTAAAACTCTTTTTTTTATTTCTTAATTTATTATACGGTTTATATACTTAATAACTGCCCAACGTTGTTTCTTGGGTGAAGAATTAAATTGATGATAAAGAAGAAAAAGTTTTGTTCATGTTGAACCTGTTGGAGTGTGTGTGTGTTTGTTTTTTCTTCGTGTTGGCCATACGGACATTTTATGTTTCATTGTTTGTTCATGTACCGTACAATTCATCAATATTTAGTGTTCATATGATTTAGAATTGAAATGTTCATGCTGATAACATCTTTAAAAAGTTATTTTCTTTTTATACATATGATATAATGAGACTCACATGCCAACGACAGAAATTTGTTGAGTTTGACCGTGGACAATTTTTTTCTGAGCAGTATTGACTTCCAATAGGAAAATAACATTTTGACAAATTTCTTGACAAAGAGGACTAAAGAGATGAGCTGTTTTTATCATAGTCGAGTGGTTAACTTCCCTATTACGGCAGCTACACATCAAGGCTCCGTGGTAAGTACGCTGTGTTATGCATTTATTTATTATTTTTTTAGATAGTCATATACGTTATAAGTAGTTTGCCATTACTGTCTGGTCACTTGCCGCAGTTAGAGATCTCGGCCTTCCTCCCCCTCACACACTCACCTTACTAAGCTTTTTTTTTTATGGCATTTAGTCTCTCCCCCAACTCGTTTCATGGTTCAGGAACCGAGTACCTTGTTTTTGTCTAAATTGTGATAAAGGTAGAAGTACAAGGGCCCTGGGGGCTTTTAACCCCCTTCGCTAGCTGTCCCTTGCTCATCTATATAGTTTGTAAAGTAAGTGACACACTGTAAATCTTAGATGTGCAAGATTGGGGGAGATACTAAATATCTTCTTTTTTTTTTATTTACTACATATAAGGAAAACCGCTTCTGTTGTTACGCTGAATTTATATCAAGCTGCTTGGAGAGACCATTGCAACAGACAAAAGCGACGCGATCATTATGTGTTCTTTTACAAATAAGAGCCATTTTCAAGAGGCTTATCTTGGACTTCGTTAAACTTCAGAAAACTACGTTTCGTTGTATACAAATCCACTTGGAGAACGGTTTAGGATTTAGATTTCTGGGCTCTCGGCAGGCCCGCAACTAGAGGGGGGCTGTCCCTTCCAGACAATACGAAATGCTATATTAATACAAAAATTACAATTTAGATATTTGTAAGGTAATTTTTAATGAATTGGCCCCCCTATCTTATTCACGCCCCCCCCCCCCACAAACTTCTGTGTCTGGTTGCGAGCCCGACTCTCTTCATCTATGGATTTAGCCCGTTACATTTGAGGGTTGACGTCCCTCAGCGAGCGCATAATCCGGGGAAAGGGAACGGCCTTGGACCCATAAGTTAGGTACCACCTCGGTGTGAATGAGGAAAACTTGATTCAGGATGACTGGCCTGAAAAAAAACTTTTAGCACTTTTTCGACCGAGTGCCTCCACCGGGAATCGAACCCGGGACCGCTCACACAGTTGGAGGACATTTATGGAAATTTATAACAACATTTCATACTATCGATATCAGGGGTAAAAGTGCGGGGGGACGCCGTCTCCCACCTCGAAAGAATATGTATGGCGTCCCCTAGTTCCTAAAAAAAATGGCCAGGGGAAGGGCGTGGGTCATGCCGCGACTTACCGTCTCCCCACCTTTTCAGATGCACTTTTACTCCTGATCGATAAGAAATGAAATTTTAATACATTAGAAAATATGCGTTTTTAAAGTTCCAAATGGGAGACAACATTAATTTCCACTAATAATTGTAAACTTTTGTAATTTTATTCTGTATGTGACCACACAAATAGCACTTTAATTTCGATTTTACGGTGAGGAATATTTTGTGAAATGTAACGGAAAAGCCTTCTTTTTTGAATTTCTCAATATTGATCGATGGACGTGAAGAATATGTTTACTGTTTGTATTTAAATTCCAAAATATAGTTTGACTACTTGTTCTACTAAATATGTTTGGAATTATAGAGGTTGGTTACTTAATTTCTTAATGAATGAAAGTTCTGAATTTAAGGTTACTTATTATTAACACAGAGAGGAGAAAAAAAAAAGACAAATTTGTAACATAAACAACCAAACGTCTACGCGTTTTAGCAAGGAATCGCACTGCCGTGTCGTGACAAAACGCTGTAACTTTGGCGAAGAAGTTTTGCGAAAATGAGCCTTAAAGTTTTCATCCGAAAATGTGATCTGTATCGTGTAGAACCAGTGTAACTAGGCAATAATGGTCAACCAATCAATTTTCACCAAATTTAATCACACAACATGCATTTACGTAACATTACATGTAACCACGTGTTTCCAAAGTCAAGATACACTATTTCTACACGATACAGATCACATTTTCGGATGAAAACTTTAAGGCTCATTTTCGCAAAACTTCTTCGCCAAAGTTACAGCGTTTTGTCACGACACGGCAGCGCAGTAATCGAGCACCAGATGGCTCTTGTTATTTTCTCTGGGTTAAGGCCTATTAATTAACATATTAAAAATACATAACACACAAGTAGAAATTAAATGTCGACTAAAAGCAGGGAATTCGTGTTACTATTCGGTTCAAAATCTCTTGTTGTCGCGAATTCTGTCGAGGAATTTGAAGCTTAAAATATATAAAACGATAATCATGCCTGTTGTTCTGAATGGTTGCGAAACATGGTCGCTTACTCTGAGGGAAGAACATAGACTGAAAGTATTTGAGAACAGGATCCTGAGAAGAATATTCGGACCCAAGAGGAACGAGAATGGGGAATGGCGGAAGCTTCATAACGAGGAACTACATAGTTTATACGGTTTACCCAACATTGTTAGGGTCGTCAAGTCTAGAGGCTTAGGTGGGCAGGTCATGTAGCTAGAATGGAAGAAAGTAGAAACGCTTTCAAAGTCTTGACTGGTATACCCATAGGAAAACGACCATTAGGAAGACCTAGGCGCAGATGGGAGGATAATATTAAGATGGATCTCGCAGATATAGGAATACAAAGTAGGAACTGGATGCAATTAGCTAAGGATAGAAGTCAGCGGATAGCTTTTGTGAACGCGGCACTGAACCTCCGGGTTCCATAGGCCATAGAGTTAGTTAGTTAGTTAACACACAAGTAGATACGTACGCACAAAAAGAAAATCCTGGAGATATGAGTAGTCGGTGGAAAACTGATCCCAGTATATTCCTTCAAATTGGAAGCATTTCATGTCAATGGAATAAATGGAAAAATAAAAAAAAAAAAAAAAACTGGTAGTGATCAATCTTTGAAAAAGACTAAATTCGTTGGGTTAATTTCTAACCCCCTATTGTATGGGGTGGAAACGTGAACATTACGTAAAAGTGATGAAAAACGACCAGAAGCCTTCGAAATGTGGGTGTAGAGAAGAATGGAAAGAGTTAGTTGGGTCGAGCGGAAAACAAATGAGTGTTAGAAATAGTGGGTGAGAAAAGATCACTTTTAGATATTGTTAAGGAGAGGAAGAGAAACTGGATGGGTCATTGCCTAAGAAGAAATTGTCATGAGGAACGTCCTAGAAGGTATGGTGGCGGAAGAGACATGGAGGAGGCGAAGGAGACTACAATTAATGGATGCAGTTTGCGAATTACATAATTTATATTGGGGGGGGGGGGGGTAAAATTAAACCAACAGGACGTAGCGTCTGAAGGTGCAATAATTCAAAATGAGACATTAATGCCTACCTCCCTCAACATACATAAGTATGGCATGACATCTGTAATAAATAAAAGATTTAATAATTCAATAAATCTACCTACACCGCACATCTGTAAGGTTTATTTACTTAATAATTCGGCCCATTTACTTCCTTAGCCGTTTGCGTTGACTCAACACAAAATTTACGTTTTAGTTTGCGGCGATAGGCATAGCATCTGTTTTATTTATTTATTTTTTACTTTGCTTTACTGTACGCAAAGTTTCTGGAGATATGGGTCGGAATGTTCCTCTAGAAATAGCCATTCACTGAATTCTTTAAATAAAGAAAAAGAAATTGGCACAGACATATTACTTCGAAGTGCCTGAATAAGATGATTGTGAGTTACGGGCAGGGCCGCCCACAGGGGGGGGGGTGTATGGCGCAAGCTGCGCCATTGAGAAAAAATTTGGGGGGGATTTTACTCTACTTTCCAAGTAGCAATTTTACTGGCGGAATAGCATTAAAACACGATTTTGAGAAGCTAATTTTCAAAAATTTTCCGGGGTGAACCCCCGTACCCCCTGCTTCGATATTCGATGAATGAAGTTCCGCGCAAGTAGCCGTATGAAAGGAAAGATTGGTTCGTTTTAAGAGAGAAGGGCCGCCCACAGGAGGGATGAATGGCGCATGTTGTGCCATCGAGAAAAGAATTGGGGAAGAATTTTACTCTAATGTCGAATAAGTAAGGCCATTTTTATAATTACTACTGTCCCTACTACTACTACAAGCATTCTATAATACTACTGCAGGAAATAAAACAAGAACAAAAATAACAATTACCAGTACTATAAAAACTACTGCTACACTGGGCAATTGTTTTTAGAGGACTTGAGTTTTGAGGAGGGAAGAGATTATTAGTTTTGGGGGGGATGGGCACCCCTGGTTACGGGTACATTCCATATGGGTGTCCGTTAAATTTGTGTATCGCAATGCAAAAAATGCAGATAGCTATTATAATTGCTATGCTAATCACCACAAATTAAATGCAACTTTTGAGTTGCGTATACGCAAACTAGGGAATGGACCATGCGCTACCAAAGAATACGGTGGAAAATGAAATGTAACAAAAATTAAAACAAGATGATAATCGATACAAATGTAGAGGTTGAATATGACATATCCGATCTTGACCAAATTGTTCTTGGCCAAACGCTAAGAGTATTTTTAAATTCATATGTCACTGTTATGCGCAATTAATACATTCAAATTCACGAACGACGACAAACTGAAGGGTACGAAGATACGGTTGCAAATAACAACTGTAATCATAATAGCCCCATGCTGAAGACGCCGCCAACACCTATAGTGCGTCTAGTAAGAGAACGTCTCTGACAGCTCGCAGTGACATTGCCCCTACTCGCGTGTCAAGGTTTTTTTCGGTGCAACTGTAGTGGCAATTTAATTAATGGTATAAGATAGTGATCGTGGTTGGTAACACTGGTATCAAAGTATGGGCTGCAATGTCCCATCGCATGTGGTAAGAAACGTCAGAGACCATCTCCTGTTGGCCGTGCTTGGCCCACTTGCCGGTGAATGTTGATCGTCGATATAGCGACGCGTCGAAGGATTTTCGTCGAGCCGAAACAGATATCTAGAGTCGGGATGTTGAAGTTACCACCGCGTAGCAGCGATGACTTCATTTGGTCCGCGCTTCTTCCGTTTGTCGCGGAGAATCACGAAGGGACTAATACGAACTATCGCCAGTCATGTGCATGCGGTTATTATTATCCAGTACATTATTTTTTCCTGATGAATTGTTCCGAAAGTGAGCTCCGGGGGTCAAGAGTAACCTCTGCCTCTATACCATGTAGTGAAAATATTAAGATAATTTCGTATAATTGTATGAATTTAGATGACAACTGTAGCCGATCATTAGAAACTGAGTATGGGAGGACAATGAAATTAAGTAAATAGACAAGTGTCATTTTGTTATAAAATTACATGGCGAACACATTTTATCGTTGAATATACACGGTTAAATAAGCACTCTGATTGACCAAATTAAAAATATTGTAACGATTTATCCCTCTACAAGCGAAGTTTTCATCATCACCTCCGTGGCGAAGTCGTAAGAATTCTGGTGGTTCGCGCCCACTTCGGGGTCCGTTTTTTAGTACTTTTTTTTTTTGAATGTTTTTAGACTCACCTTAATATAAACAGATCGCAACTATAGGCGGTTTATCACATTTTGTGGAAGTAATTTTTTGGTCCATTGGCGTTTCGTCGCATCTCTGCCACTGATGGACCGCTGGTGTTATAATTTTCAGCACAGAATTGGGACCACCGCGGATCGTCGCTGCGAGACCGCCAATTTTTGGCGAGAGGTCGCTATTGATATACCACATTGACTTGACATCTAGTCTTCCGTTTCTAACGCTGCTATCGGCAGAGGGAATTCCACTCCCTTTCGCGAAGACTCTCGCTTAGCAACAGCTGAACCCTTATACATCGGGACAGCTTTAAAGGGCTCTTTCCCCAACCACCGCTTCTTTTCACCCCCACAACCCTCGGTTAGTCCTTGCGAGCGTTTAAGCTGTCAGTTCTCTGTGTTGCCGTACCTCCGATCCACTTGTGCAGTTAAAGTCCGGCAAAATAAGGAGAAAGCTTTTCTTCCTATTCTCAGTTAACAACAAAAAATTTTAAAAAATCAACTAGGAAAAAGGAATTGAGGCAACATTGGTTTTTAGCCAGAAGGGATCATAAATCTCTACCATGTGTCGCTTAGACTGGTTAGCGGAAGGTTTAGAGGGGTGGACAGGGTTTTCAGAATTCCTGGAAAAAGAGCCCTCTCTTTCTGTCGCAATGTATATTGGCTCAACGTGTGGGTGTGGGAGGGAGTGAGCTTTAGTTAGCGTTTTTGCCACGACTCAAGACATTTTGGCACCACTATAGTTGCCCATCGGTGGTCCACCGACGCATACAGCATGGGAAATAGTTCAACTGATCAATGAAAATAGTGGAGAAATTAGAAATGACCAATACTTAATAGTTTACATCACTCATTTCGAAATCGAATAGATTAATATAAGCAGACTAAACTTATAAGGAATGACAAAAATCAGTGAAGTTTGGCATTATACTAATCATAGTTTGGGGCAGGGTGCGAATTACCGGGGGGGATGAGGGGGATTTTCCCCCTCAATCACATTTTGTTCCCCCCCAAAGAAGTCAGCTGAAGTATCCCCTCCGGGGATGCTAGCTTTACCCCTCAAACTATGCTTAGTATAACTCCAAATTTCACTGATTTTTGTTATTTCTTGTAAATTTAATCTTCTGGCTGTATTTCGAAATGATCGATGTAAACTGTTCAGTTTTGGTCATTTCTACTTACCACCTAATTACCCACTATCTTCAACGTTGTTTAGTAGAACTATATTATTATGACTACGGTTGTTACTTGCAACTGTACCTTCGTACCCTTCAGTTCGTCATCGTTTGTGAATTTGAATGTATTAATTGCGTATGACAAAGCCACATATAGATTTATAAATGTTCTTAGCGGTTGGCCAAGAAGAAGTAAACAAATAGCTTCTTCTACCATACTTCGCGAAGTTCGGATATGTCATATTCATCCTCTATATTTGTATCGATTATCATCTTATTTTAATTTTTGTTATAACATGTTATTTCATTTTCCAGTGTACTCTTTGTTAGCACATGGTCTTCATTCCCTAGTAGGTTGTGTGCATGCAACTCAAAAGTTGCATTTAATTTGTGATAATTAGCATAGTAATCACTACTTTTACAGTTTACGGAAATGAACTTTTGAAACTGTACTCAAAATCTGAGATATAGGTATTCTCTCGTAAATATATGTTAACGTACACGCTAGGGGATACGCTCTTAGTGAGCAGACATGTTAATGAAGGTGATTTTTAGGTGAATAAGCAAATAATTCAAGATTTGTTTCAGCATTTATTAATACGACTGGTTCTCTGTGTCATTGTCCGTGTCTGTATAAGCATTTCAACTGGAGCGGGTTTTTTTTAAAGTTAACCCTTCATTTTTCCATCTTTTCGCTGTACAGTTTGCTGTCCACGCAATTAATGTTGTCTGAAAAACTTCAGTGTAATGTTTTACTTTATTTGAATAACGTAGCCCATAGTGAATCAACTCATCTTCAACCTAACAGTAAAGTAATTTTCAAGTGTTGACTTTCCGTGCCCATCACGGAATCGATATTTGGAGAAAAAAGTCGTGATGTGCACAGCTTTAGCGGGAAGTAAAAGCACAAGCTCGAAATTTGAATTGAGAGATTTTAAACATTTGGCCTTCGGTTTGACCTTGATGTGAGAAATTGGGACCAGCAACAATCCATTTCTTATTTGATAGGCTAATATCTAGATTTTCTTAAAAAAAAAAAAAAAAAAGTCCGGTTTAACTGATAATTTTAGTGGTTTTCACAAGACTGAAGTAGGTTTCTTTTCGCAACCTGTATGTATTAATGTAAAGTGGAAGCTGTCAATATGAGTGAAAAAATTAACATATGCTTGTGATCATGGCTATCGCTCGAGCCAAATTATTAACTAAATAAACCTTAGAGAGCTACGGGGACAAGAGTGAGTACAACATTAAAACACGTTCAGAAAGGTTTAGTGGGGTGTGTGTATGTCAGACAATATATATGTGCATAGTTATTGTCGGTAGATATATTAAATTAATAAATCTCTTATTTATTACAGATGTCACACATACACACACACACACACACACACACACACATATATATATATATATATATATATATAAATGGGGGTAAGGCATTTATTGTCTCATTTTGTAATTTGAACCTTCAGACTATGTCCTTTGGCCTAATTTTATCCCCCCCCCAATATAGATTATCTAATTCGCACACTGGTTTGGGGGGGAGAGGAGAGCACCCCGGTAGGGATACTTCAGTTGATTTATTTGGGGGGAACAAAATGTGATTGAGGGGGGAAAATCCCCCTCATCCCCCCGGTAATTCGCACCGTAAATGGATGATATAAAAACAGAAAGACCATACGTGGTGAAAAAGAGGTTAGCGGAGGACCGTGGAAGCTTCTCAGCTGCTGCAAGTGACCTGCCAATAAGGGCAGAATACCTATGATGATAAGCCCCTATTCTATAGCTGCTTCAAGTTCGAAAATGTTATTATTACACTTGTTTACCTTCATTTTAATATTCCCGCGCTAACACCAGCTTGCGGATGTCTATTCACCCCTCTCATTTTCATGCTTTCATTTTCCCTCCACGATCAAAACGCCGAACACGTATTTCAGACTGAGCGTTTCTAATTTTGAAAACGCTCCAGCGTACACTGTAACTCATTACTCGGCACCTTGTATATCACATCGTCATTAAGAAATCATGCATAATACTTTTCTTTAAGTAAGAGTAAAAACTCGTTGCTTTTTGGGTTCCGAACGGAGAGAGCAAGAAAATTTTTAACAAACCTATTTCTTTGCAAACCACCAAAAATATTGATTTAATAGGGCACGAATACTTTTTCGGGGCGACACGTCGTTTACTTCTTTCTTTCTTCTTGCTATCAGCGCCCGAGGCAAGCACCCCTCTGCCCTCCCAGGGTACGGTTCTTTTTCTAAACAAGTCAAGGGTCGATAAAATAGGCTTTTTTCTTTCTCGTGAATTCCTATCCTTGCTTTCATTTTACATTAAGCGCATGGGGTCCTTGGTTCGATTCCAGCTCGCGCCATGTGAAATTTGTGGTAAACGCTGTTTGCGTGGGTTTTTCAGGGATTTCCCGTTTCCTCTCATTTTCTTCATTCCACCATTTCCTTTATTTGTCATCATCACAGTCTCCTTTAGTCTAGTCGGCTTAAATGTGGGACGTAAAAGTTAAAGCTTTCATTTCTTTTTCATATTTCACATTTACTATCTTCAGATACTTAAATCGCCTAATTAAGAATTTTCTGATTAAGAAGAAATTACGTCAGTTTTGTATTTCAGTAGTCACATAGTAATCTTAACCCTTTGAGTACCAACGGGACACGTGTCCCAAGAGAATATCTCAAACACAGTTTTTTTTTTTTTAAATCTAAAAGTACACGTCATTCAATCAATTCAGCTGTGACCAGGAAACTATTTACTATGCAAAACTTTGTGCGGATGTTAAGAATTTCGCACATCAAGGGAGTCATACATGTATTTATAAAAGAAGACAACATTGATTTAAATAAAAGGTAGTCTAAGGGTTAAGAAATAAGAGAATGACGCAGTTAGAAGTAGAATTCCTTAAATATTATAGACACCAAAAATCTGCTTTTGTTCGTTTCTGGCCAATAGCAGAATTAAGAAATAGGATGACATTTAGTATCTTCCCCAGCTCGTTTCATAGCTTCAGAACCGAATACCTTGTTTTTGTCTAAATTGTGATAAGAGTAGTAAAAAACGGACCTGCGTGGCTCCCAACTCCGTTCGCTCGCTCAGCTATATTTTGTAAAGTAAGTAACAACTGGAGATCTTGTATGTGCAAGATTGGTGGAGGTACTAAGAGTCAGCCAAGAAATATCTAGAATTAAAATAAATTCTTTGATTGATACATGTTAATGCTGTTCAGGCACGGAGCCCGAAAGGGTAAGACTTTGCTTATACTACAAATGATTCTTACAGGTTCAGTCACTTGCTGGAACTGTTTGTGCTTTCGGTCCGAGGTCTGTTGTAAGATGAGTCCACTGCCGACTCGATGTGTCTCTGTCCCTTCGCTCTTACAAGAGACCTTGTTCTGCTGTAGCACGTAATGTGGAATGAAACTATCGTCAATCGATTTGTGTTAGTGAAAAAGAAAATCCATAGGCGGGTAGTAGGGGCACTCGCAGCACAACAGATTGTGGATAATGAGACGAAATATTGACAGACTTCGATGAAAATGTGCATAGAAACGCAGTTAAACATATACTACAATGTGACATTACATTCGACAATACTGACAAGTGAAGGCAGAGGCGAAGCACGTAACGATAGAGGGGAGGGGAGGACAAGCGTGGAGTACAGCGTAGATGAAAAGTTCCATAGTTTGTATGAACACATACGAGCAGGACTTCATGTGAATAGCTTAGTAATGTATCATGGACATAGGGGGAGTGTAGAAATGCAAGGGCAACGGCCCCCCACCTTTCTGATTATTACCTTTCAATGTATACTGGTGTATTGTCTTATAGGGGAGTTATTGTTGTCTTACTTTGTCATCATCATAATAAAAAAAAAAAACATTGTCGATCCACTGCTGGACGCGGGTCTCTCCACTACTTCTCCCTAACCATCCATCGTGGGCAGCCCATTATGTTGCACTACATTTCTTTGTTATTTTTAGTCATACTTCTCGATCATTCTTATTCATATTTAACATATACTTCCAACCAGGCACGTAACACGTCAGGACTTTAAAAAACATATGAAAATGAATCCCTACGTATATACAGTACTCTATACACATCGGACGTTACGAGAGGAGGGGGTCTGGGCCCTACGGACAATACCCTCCGTAGATCTCTTTCTTCCATTTCTGCTTCCCGGTGTCGTCTGCAGGCTGTCTATAGTTTGTGATTGATTACTTCACCATGTTTTATTACTGTACCACTCCCTTTACGTCATGTTTCTCCGTTTTCTTCAATTATATGGCCACTTTTACTTGCGTTTACTCACTCCCTCCTGTCGTTACGTGCTACGCCTCTGCCCTCACTTGTCAGAGTATTGTCGAATGTAATGTAAAATTTTTGTATATGTTGAACTGGGCTTCTATGCATATTTTCATCGAACTCTCTCGATATTTCGTCTCATTATCCACAACCTGTTGTGCTGCGAGTGCCCCTACTACCCGCCTATGGATTTTCTTTTTCACTAACACAAATCGATTGACGATAGTTTCGTTCCACATTACGTGTGACAGCAGAACAAGGTCCCTTGTTAGAGCAGCGAGGACGGAAAATCGAGTCGATCGCGTTGAGTCAGTGGTAAAAAGGTCAGTCCCTATTTTCATACAAGGTGTCTATTATGCACAGTCATATGATAGTTTGCTAGTATGGTGTTAGTTGTTCGTATCTGCTTGTGGAGTCACTGTGTATCAGCGTACTGGATTTATCAAATTCGTGTAGTGTTTCATGGTGACTGTAGAGTTAGTAAATGAGTTGGGATGTTTGACAAAACGTTGGCAAGGTTCTAGAATACAGGTCCCCCTTCGCACTGAGCTGTTATAAAGATAGCAAACAACGTACCCTGCGCGGTTCTAACCTACCTTCACTCGCTAACGCTCGCTCGGCAATACTATGTGAATTAAATATTACACTTTGGTAAGGGAGAAACCAACCTAGGTACTAACCTATATGAGTGGACCTGTGTTCTAGAACCTTCCACAAAATGTTCAGTGGATTTGATGCTGAGAGTTATATTTCGTCTTTTTTAAAATAAATTTGTGTTGAATTCGGACATTATCGCTTTGCGGTCTTTTGTAGCTTGGATGAGTTCGAGAAAACTTGTGATGGTTGTGGTAAAAAGCTATATCCGACGTATGGTAAGAGTGGACGTTTGTTAGTTTTTCTTGTTTGTTGTAACAGGAATGGTTCTTGGTTTTCTTTTTAAGCGTTTTTAAAATTAGGAAATTTGTTTTGATACCATTTATTTTATCCAGCTATTTTCATTGTACGTCCGGTGGGGCACTCGGTCGAAAAAATGTAAAACGCTTTTTCAGGCCAGCTACCCTGAATGAGGTTTGCCTTATTCACACCAGGTAAATTCCGGGCTTGTACAGTCCGCGGGTTACATGCACAGGACCGACACGGCGTAGGATCGACACGGCATAGGATCGACACGGCGTAGGATCGACACGGCATAGGATCGACACGGCACAGAACCGAAACGGCACAGGATCGACACGGCATAGGATCGACAGCAGAACTTTCATACGATCGAAATAATAAAAAATACATTATTTTATAATTACGCAATATTAAGTAACAATTATTTTCTCAAGGATATATAGGAGAGAACCGTCATACGATCGAAACGGCATAGGAACGAAACGGCGTAGGATCGACACGGCATAGGACCGAAACGGCACAGGGCCGACACGGCATAGGACCGAAACGGCACAGGATCGACACGGCACAGGACCGAAACAGCATAGGATCGACACGGCACAGGATCGACATTCTGTAGGGTGGTCAACACTTTCTGAAAATATCAATATCGCATATCCCTCACCTTGAATTTGTGGATATAAAAAATTGTAAGGATAAATAATTCTAAATGGTCTATTTTTAAAAAAATTATATATATATATATATATATATATATATATATATATATATATATATATATATATATATATATATATATATATATATATACAAATTGTATAAAAATATTGTGCGTAATATATCCATGCCGTAATAAATACACCTTTAATTTTGTGATATTAAAAAAAAATACGCTAAATAACTCCAATAGTTGATTCGAGGTTTTCAATACCGAATAAATAATATTATTTGTCTGATATTTTTATAATGCTGTATTTTTTTATGTATACTAAGTTGAAGTATGTACATGTAACTGCAATTTTAAAACTGTAGGCTTAGAATTTGCGTTTGGATTTTTTTTTAAGCGAAGCAATGCACCTATGTTAAGTTGCCTCCTTTCAAATTTCGAATTGAAATCGGAAGCCAATCGTTTGTTTTTCGTTTGTTATTGACTTTTTTGAAGAAAAATAGTAAAAATCGTATCTTTCTTAAAACATAAAGAGATGTTTACAAAATAAAGTTGGTATATGGCCAAATTTACCCTTGTTCCTCCACTTAAAATTTTGATTGAAAATCAAAATCAATTGTTTGATATGCGTATGCTACTAATTATTTTGAAAAAGAATAGTCTGTTTCGAAAAAAATAAAGAGTCTTTTCAAGAGAAATGGGTGATGGAATTTCATATTGGCTCCACTTTAAAGTCTCGAATCAAAACCGAAGCCAAGCGTTTCTTATTGGTTGTTTTTAAGAGCAAATCGCTTGTTTCGAAAAAATAGAGAAAGAGATTTACAAAATAAATTTAGAATGTGATCAAATTCAATCTGATTCCTTTACTTACAAATTTCGATTCAAGACCAAAATCAATCGTTTGATATGGATTTGTTGTTGCTTGTTTGGAAGAAAAGTAATTTGATTCGAAAAACATAAGAATATAATTAAGAAATAATGTTGATGAAGGTGATTTGTTTCGGGGCGGTTTGCTTATTTTGAAGAAAAAATCACTTGTTTCAAAACAACCAGTAAAATATATCTATTTCCAGGATACATTTGGTGGTCAACTTCATACTGTTTTTTCTGCTTTTAAATATCGATTCAATACTCAAGCTAATAACATGTTTTCCTTTCTTATTGATTGGTTTGAAGAGGAAATAGTTTGTTTTGAAAATTATTAAGAGTCATTTACAAAATAAGGTTGGGTGGGCCAACTTTTTGGTGGTATTTCAAATTTCGATTTAAAATCAAACTCAATCATTTATTTTTCGTTCGTTATTGATTGTTTTGAAGAAAAACTAAGAACCATTAAAGAAATTTTTATAGTAAAGGTGGTCACCTTCACAGGGTTCCTGCACTTCAAATTTCGTTCAAAGCATAAAACGGTTAAAATAATAAGAGAAACACAATCAGTACTCTACGCAAATGTTTAGGGGGTTCAGGGGCTTTAGGAACACAAGTTTATATAATATCAAGTGTTTATATATATAAACGTGCTAATATGATAAACGTGCTTAATTTTGCATAATACCTTGCTCAAGGGGGTTTCAAAGTCCTTAATCCCTTTACTTCAGTACGCCACTAAACATCAATTATAAGTCATTCGTTATCCAAATTGTACTTCTTGTACTGATTCAATCCTTAATTTTAAAGTTCAAAATTATATGAGCACTTATTATGCTATTGGAAAAGAGCACATATTTTATGACAGTGCAAGGTAGTTTCTTGTTTTAACAATTGAAAGAAAGGAAAACACCAATAAAAGTAATAATAATACCTGACACGAATTCCGATAGTAAATCATATTTTATTATCTTATTTGAAACTTTGAGAAAATTGAAGCTCTACACCGAATACAAATTGGATAATAAGCAATGCTTTATAATTGCTTGATAAATTTCAAATTGAGAACAAAGAGAGTGATACTGTTTAAAAGAAAGATTGGATAAAAACAAGAATTTTAGGAATGATCTAAAAAATGGATCAAAGTATTATGATCTTGGCTAATATTAATTTTTGGATCAGTTACCATAAAATATTCGAACGGTCTCTAAATCGAGTTTTCTCCAGATATGTAGTTCTCCAGGTATAAGGAGTACAAGAAAAATTTCGATTAATGAAATATTTTGTATTTTTTTTATAACGGGCCACAAAATTTTTGGACGGTCCCTAAATCGACTTTTCATATTTTTTACGCAATAAGCATATCACACTGAGTTAAGTGATATCTTGGGTTGGGTTACACTATATGTAGTTCTCCATATATAAGACATACAATAAAATTATTGATTGAATGAAATATATTGGACTTTTTGGATCAGGGGCTACAAACGTTTGGACGGTCCCTAAATCAAGGTTTCGTATTACTTTCGGAATAAGCACATCATGCTGAGTTAAGTGATAGTTTTGGTTTGGCTGCACTATATGTAGTTCTTCAGATATAAGACGTACAAGATTTTTTTTTTATTGAATGAAATATATTAGATTTTTTGGATCAAGGGCAACAGAATTTTTGAATGGCCTCTAAATCGAGCTTTCGTTTTATTCAGGCACTAAGCACATCATACTGAGTTCAGTCATAGTTTAGGTTTGGGTACACTATATGTTGTTCTCCAGATATAAAGCCTACAAGAAATTTATTGTCTGAAATATATTGGATCTTTTGATCCAATAATAGTCCTTCATCCTCCATTTATACATTAAGCAAGTAACAGTATAACGTGTACATTACGTGATACACTTTGTATTTTATGGTGTGATGTTTAATAATAAATTATTAACAGAATACCCGTTCTTTGCACGGGGAGAATAGTTTCATTTTGAGCATAAAGGGCAATGGAATCTAAGTATGGATTTAAACTGCATCGGGAGTGTTACTGTTCGTCTGAGTGACTCCAAATACTATTTCATCGACACTAATATCGGTATTATTTTTTATCATTATATATATAGTGTGTAACTTCATTAATGTAATGAACGTCTGGAGGTGATTCCTGGACTCGGAAGAAGAATTTAAATGAAACGAAGTCTTTAGCTTATCATAATTATAACTTCTATGCCAATGGTAACGGATGATCAATCAACGGCTTCCTGTTCAACTTAAGAGTGTGTAAAAATGAGAAAAAAATAACTTTGATCCAGAGTAGGTTTATAACGACTGTGCATAAGACAGTCAGGGGCAAAAGATCATGTACGATGAACTAGAGTATAAGGGATTCTTCACATAACAACAGTGATTCCCACAAATTATGTGAATATAATTTGAGCCAAAGTAAGCTAGATTAAAAGATTTCCTTCCCGTAATGCGTAAATCCGTGGAAGATAATAACTACGAGTACAGAAGGAATGAAACTCGACGATACTCAAGGTTTTGCGCGTGTTGCACAAGGAAAGAAAAAAATACAATTTCAAATTATCGATTTATTCTGTTTCGGAGAAGGTAGGATAACTGAAATACTCAGAGGTACCTTGTACAGTATTTGTGCAATGCAGTATGTGTACACGAGACAGCTATGAAGAATAACAGTTCACAGTCTGATATTGTCGACCGTTGACCGCATTGCAAAGATGACATCGGCGAAGCAAATTTTTCCGCGTGTGATCAAGCACATCTGAAATTTCGTAGATGATTGCCGCAGCTATATTACATCGAGCTACAAGTTCTTCGACTGTCGTGGCCGGAGTTTCATACGTATCCCCGAAATAAAAAATCAAGCAGCGTGAGGTAGAATGAACGAGGTTGTCATAACACAGGTTTTTCTCTCCCAATCTGGGAATGTTTCATTTAGGTAAGTCTGCATATTCCTGTCAAAATGTGCAGGTGTACTATCATACTGAAATCACATCTGCTGTCTTATGTTCAAGGGCACATGTTCTATCAATTTTGGGAGAAAATTACGTAAAAATAAAAGATACGTACTCCCACACAGGCAGACCGATAATAAATAAGATCCTACCACAAAATTATCCACCACACCACACCAAATTTCTGCTGCTGATCGTTTACTAGAGTTGCATGTGGGTTTTTACGCCATACACATGATAGTTTCAAGACGGTTTTGATCATTCGACGTACGCTGTCTTCAAGTTCAGCTGTCCATATGGGGCTATTTCCTCCGATTTCACGTACGAGAAACCGAAGGGACCCCTGTCTCGAAGTCGAATATGGAGGCGTGGAAAAATACAAGGAAAGTTACTCTCTTTTGAGGGTGACGATCACGATATAAACGCCTCACTTCTGGGCTATTGCCCTTTGCTACTCCATAAATGAGTTGCATATCTGCCAGCTCGTGGACAGGGTAATCTTCCATCGCGCAGGCGTGTACATTTTAACACAATCAATTTTACTTAAACACCAACGTCTACACTTTTACACGACCTTAAATACCTGGACACAACCCTCTACCGTTGAACACAACATTTCCCATCCTGTTATACAGCAATTACACGTGTAACAGTAGAGCATCTGACTATGTATATCACTCACAAGTTGCGTAGATGCTTATTACAACTCAGCCATGCTAACTGAAGCCATTCCACAATAAAACTTCAAGACAGCCTTCTGTAAGCCACTCGCAATTGGCACACAAGGGACGATAGTTCCGTAGGTATTCCTCCGTGTAGGTATTCCATACAGCTCTAAGGTATGTACATTAGAATGTCGAAAAAAGACTATCCTTTTTTAAAAATGTACTTTCAACGAGCTTCCTTTGAGAAAATTTCTCCGGCAATGATAAAATCAAAATGTAAGTGGTCTACACTAGGATAGTATTTTGGTATATTCACAATAGCAATGAAGTTTTTCATAGCTCAGGGAAAAGTTGAGGTTTGCCAACTCGAAGGAAGGGGAAAACGCCATCAAAAGTATTCCTGGGAGAAGATTCATCTAACGGATAAATCAAGTATACTATTCCAGCGCACTTCTTGGTATCGTTATGCAACGTGTACAACATCCCTTGTTTCTCCACTTTTGTTGCTTCTGTGCACAGAAGTACCATATTCCACGGAATTACATATTACGAGGAAGAAACCGTTTAATGCAGCTTACTTTTGCCCCATATGTATTAACACAATATTTGGAATCCCTGGGTCATGTGGAGAATTCCTTGTACACTCGTTCATCACATATGATCTTTGCATTTTTCGATGTTATATTTATTTACATGCCGCCTGACTGTCCTATGCACAGTCGTTTTAAACCTAATCTGGATCAAAGTTATTTTTCCTTTTTCACACACTCTTGGACAGGAAGCCGTTCATTTATCATCCGTTACCATTAGCCTAGAAGATATAAGTGTGATACGTTAAAGACTTCGTTCCATTTAAAATCTTCTTCCGAGACGTCATTATGTACTGAGACAAAATAGATGAATCACACATGTGTATCTCTCTTTCTTTCGAATTCTGAGTGTTCTTCTAACTTGAACGATGCACTATTATTTTTAATGTTAAATCTTGTACTTGATTGATCATTTCTTCATTCAACGTTTGATAAAATACTCAAAGGAATACTCCAGTTTCTTTGGAAGTCATCCTTGCATCGTCACTGTACACTAATCGAATCTACGACTAAAAACAATGGACATTCTTTTGCCCGACTTCAATCCGACGTTTTGTTCATGAGTTATGGCGGTTTATACATTTTTCCGACAAATTTTCGGGTGTTACACCCAGGTTGTTGTATAGTTTTTGTTTTATTTCGGTGTCAGGAATCACCTAACGACGTTTGTTATATTAATTAAGTTACACCCTATATATATACGGGCGCCATTTTATGTATTAAAAAAACCAAATTTGTTTAGTAACGTAAATAGCTAAACTATGAAAACGTATTTACTAGAGAAACACTTTTTAGTTCTTGTAATAATTTTCTCTCAAACAAACTGAAGGTTACCAATAAATCAATAAATCAATACAGCTATATTTTAGAAAATGAAATGAAATCTTTGAGTTTTACGTCCCACGCTTATGCCGGTTAGGCTGAAGGTGTAAGGTACACGAATTTTCGATATGAAAATTTTCTTTTTCTTTTGGATGTCGCAGGGAAACAGGAGAGACGAAACAGAAATAACACGTCTCCCTTTTCTTTTCCCCTTGCTTCCCATCAAACCAGCTGCTATGTTAGTTCATCTCTCTCACCCTCTCCGTAAGAAGGAATCCGGGGTTGGATAGCCAACACGTTGCAACTGAACTTTCTTAGCGCAATTAAAATAAATTGTACTTCCTTAAGAAAATTCTAAGACCAACTCAATTGCATACTCGGAGACAGATATAGTGTCTAAGGAACGGAAATAACAGTTGTGAACAATACTGTGGAATATTCAGCTTTTGGTACTGTTATAAAAATAGGTCTGCAAACACATTAAATAGAAACCTTTCCCATAAGGGAGGACTTGTAAATTAGCTTTTGTAAATCTATAACTGGTAGAAGCAGCTGTGAGTTAACGAATGACTATTCCTAATGTTTCTCAGAATAAACCTTATAGAGTGTGAAGAATGTAGAATGGTACTAGTTAACATTTATGTGTAAACCCGAGTGAAAAGATAATAACTTTAGAGTAGGAGAAGAAAGCAGCTGCTTCCTCCCAGCCCAAATGTTATGTATTTTGTGTAATACCATATATGGAATTATGTATAACAAATTTCCTCTCGTAAGAGTATAGGAACACTGTGCGCAAAACTAAAAACTCAGAAGAAGCGAATACGCCCTTCTGAAATCCAATCAGAAAGAAAGTAAACTTGAGCTAATATGCAAATTAGCCAACGCCCAATTCTAAGGGTAGTTTAAAACCTTAGAGACGCTCTCCAAGAGTCAGTCGACGTCTCAACCCCATCGAAGCAGTACCGCGTGTCTGCGTGTGTTCATCATTTGAACTTAGCACGATTAGATTGTCAATACAAGTTTCTGACTTCACTCTTTTTCGGTCTCCAATTCCAAATTCTATACATTGCTCTATCGGTGTGTTCGACTCACTTCAGTTTACGAACTGAAGTTTCAATTTTATATTCTGTGAACATTAGCTCTTACATCTCATTCGTATAAGTGAACTTTTCACTACGACAACTTAGATAAAACTTTTTAATTCGTGAATTTATTACTTATACGATCCAGAAGTATAGTGTTCTTATACTACAATTAAAACGAGAGTGGCCTTGTACTCGTTTTCAATTTAACCAATAAACTTTTATATATCTATTCTACGAAAATCGTTATTTTTCATTTAAAAACAAAAAACCGCCACCACTACTAACAATTAGAGTTGAGGAAAGCCTCGAAGATTGCCAGGATCCGCGATCTCACGAAACGCTCGATCGCTCGACGCATTACAAAATTAAATTGGTGGCAGCCGGCGTGATCAAAGGCAACACTCTCATTGTTAGAAGTGTTCTTCAATAACATCATACCAGACACGCGGAACCGATAGAGCAATTTAATAAGACAATCCAAATACAAGTTCGAAGAACAGTGGCGGCAAACGCAGCAACCAGATTTCCCCGGAGTGCGACTCTTGCATTGAGAAAATCAAGAGTAGGTCGGCAAGGAACTGAAAAGCCCCCAAAAACAGTGGATATAAGTGCAAGTACCAGATTGTGAGAGAAGGAAGTTAAGTGTGAAACAGACAACAGCGTGGTGGAGTCAACAGGCATCCAACTGGAACTTGCAGCATCTTGGTTCGACGCCCCTAGCAGTACCATAGTAGCAGCAGGCCGAGTGTAGCAGCGCCAGGCACTGGTCAGCACCGTCATCGCAGATACAATAGCAGCACGGCAGAGTATACACCCTGCCTTTTCAACGCCCCCGTGCAGTCTAGGCAACAGGATCTCAAAGGGTACCCATTAATCACCGTCAACATCAGGTGTGTAGGATCTAGTGCGCCTTATTGCAGTGGGTGAGTACAAAAGTTCATTTAAATTATCAGTATTGTGAAAGCAGTTTCCTTGAAGATAGGATTATGTTTCAAGTGTAACACGCGGAGTGCACAGATAATTACTACTAGTCCTAGGCCAAAAGTGAGTAATTAAGTCTGTGAGGCCCAAATTTCATAACTTATCCTTCCAAGGAGGAGGTCCTGCGGGATAAATTCATTCGTGAATTATACAGGTTAGAAATTGTGGGGCAGTAGGTATTGAGCTCATCCTTCCGAGGAGGAGGTCCTGCGGGACAAATTCATGTTTGAATTATACGGGTTTTCAATATCTAAAAAGAAGGAAGGAAAATTGGTTGTTGTGTTATCTTATTATTTTCTTGTAAATTAGAAAGTACAAGCTTCCGCCCTCAGAATGGCGACTAGTTCTAGCGAACGAAATTCAGAAAGTAGTAATTCAACTACAAATGAGGAAAGTAATAATCCCAATGATTATTGTAGCTTAGGTGAAGCATTGAAATTAATTACTGAACCATTTTCGGGTGATAGAGCTAAATTGAAACAGTTCATTGATAGCTGTGAAACTGCGATAGAACTAGTCCATCCTAGGGATAGAAATAAGTTACTTAAGTTTATTAAGTCAAAAATAATAGGCGAACCACGGAGTAGATTGTTAGTGCGTACAGCCACAAACACATGGGCAAAAATTAAAGAAATCTTAACAGAAAACTACGAAACTCGCAGATCTATTGAATACTATGCATGTTCGTTGTTTGCAGCACGTCAAACAAAACACGAAACCATAAGCACATGGGCAAGTAAGATTGATGCATTACAATCAGATTTGAAAACAGCAGCATCTCGTGTGTGCACAGATGAAGAAATATCAGGAGCATTGGCGTTAATAGATCATTTGTCTAGAGCTTCCTTTATACAAGGACTAGCAGACGAACGAATGCAGTTAATTGTAAGGGGGAAAAGTTCAGAACTTCTGTCTTTCGGAGACATTGTTGAATTTTGTCTCGAAGAAGAGAGTCACTGGAACTCTCAGAAATTAAAACCCTTCCCCGGCAATCCGGATCAAATGCGTAGTAGTAGTAATTTTAATCGCCAAAGTCGCGCGCGCAAATATAATGGCGACAATCGAGGTGGCTCAAACGAAGCACCAAGAAAATTCTCCGGAAGTGGTGAAAATCGTGCACATTTCACCCACGGAAAGTCCCGGAAAAGTGTGCGTTCCGATGCCGTTCCACGAAGGAACGAAGGGGGAAAAACCCCCCACAGCTCCTCCCACAGGTTGCAATATTTAAATGATGATGTTTGTACTTGTTGTACAAGTTGCTGTGAGGCCCCTGATGATAAGTCGGTTAACCGCAAAAATGAAAGTGAAGTTGGCCACAGCGAAGATAGCACACTGTATTGTTTGGAGGACCTGACTCTTAAGTCCCATTGTTGTAAAAGTCGCTGTCCACAGGAAAACGAATAAAAAGATGTTGTTCGCAGCCTGCAACATCTTAATCAGTTCATGGTTGCAAGGAAAATAAAAGGTGTACTAGATGTTCCCATAATAGAACACACATTGAAAGTAAAGAACATCAGCCAAAAGAAACACGAAAAGAGGTGATAGATAGTAAAGGTAAAATTTTGGTACAATTTAAAGAACTAAGTAAAGGGTTAAAAATGCTTATAGATACTGGTTCTGATATCAGCTATGTAAATTTAAGTAGTATAAGTGATGACATGTTGAGAAAAGTGAGACGTTGTCAATCAACAGTTGTACAAGGTTTTAATAACTTTAAAACTCACACAGTAGGGACTATTGATCTTCATTTGTTCATTAGCGGTCACGAGATAAAACATACTTTTCATGTAATGCCAGACGAAGTAGTCAACACCTCTCATTCGGGAATATTAGGCAGAGATTTTCTCACGAAACATAACTGTGAAATTTATTTCGACCAAGGGTTGAAATTAAAATTACCCAGTAGTAGAAAATATAAAATACCTCCTAGATGCGAAATGATAGTAAAAATCGCAGTGGACAAAAACGGAGTAGGAGTTATTCCAAAATTACAATTAGATGAAGGTGTATTTTTGCCAGAAGCGTTGGTAAAAGCAGAAAATCACGAATGTTTCTCGTGCCTATTAAATGTAAACGAAGAAGAAAAGGAAGTTACCATCCCTACATTAAACATTGAAATTGTCACCGACTGTCAAGCAAATGACAATATTCCAACAATTTGTTCAGTAAATGACTGCAACAATGATACTAGTAAATTAGAACAACGTCTAAACTTGTTGCAACGTAATTTAAGATTAGATCATTTAAACGAAGAAGAGCGATCCGCTATTCTAAAATTATGTAAAGAATATCACGATCTGTTTTATCTTGAGGGAGATAAGTTAACTTACACAGACACTATCGAACATTCAATTCCAATTAAACCGGAATATAAAGGAGCCATAGTAACCCAAAAACCTTATCGCATTCCAGAAGCTCATAAGGAAGAGGTACAAAAGCAAATTTCAAAATTGCTTGACGAAGGAATTATTTCTCCAAGTAAAAGTCCTTGGAACTTCCCAATTTTAGTAGTTCCTAAAAAGCTTGACGCCTCAGGGAAACCAAAATATCGTATCGTAATCGATTATAGACGTCTCAACCTAATGACGTTTAGACCCTGCTATCCACTTCCGCTTATCACGGAAATTTTAGATCAGCTAGGAAACTCAAATTACTTCAGTACGCTTGATTTAGCCAGCGGGTATATGCAATTGAAAATGAAACCTGAAGATAGGTGTAAAACAGCATTCAGTACTCCGTACGGGCACTATGAATTTAATCGTATGCCTTTTGGTTTATGTGGAGCACCTGCTACATTTCAAAGACTAATGGACATTGTCCTCTCAGGATTAACTGGCTTGAAATGTTTCGCGTATCTAGACGATTGTTGTATTTATTCTAGAGATCTTAAACAGCACATCAGTCGCTTGCAGGAAGTGTTCGACCGATTTCGAAAACATAATTTGAAACTACAACCAGACAAATGCGAATTCCTACGAAAAGAAGTAACCTATTTAGGACATAAAATAACGAGTGAAGGTTTGAAGCCGGACCCTCGATTAGTAGAGAAGGTCTTAAATTTTCCCACACCTAAATGTGCCAAAGATGTCAAAGTTTTTCTAGGCCTTGCGTCTTATTATAGACGATTCATAGAAAACTTCAGCAAAATTGCTAAGCCATTGACAAAACTGCTAAAGCAGGACATAAAATTTGTGTGGAGTAACGAGCAGATCGTTGCCTTCCAAACACTTAAGGAAAAACTAACCTCCCCTCCGTTGTTACAATATCCCGACTTTAGTAAGCCATTTATTTTGACCACAGATGCGAGTGAATTTTCCATTGGCTGTATTCTCTCGCAAGGTAAATTAGGTTCTGATCGACCTATTGGTTTCGCCAGCAGAACGCTAAATAAAGCAGAAACGAATTATTCTACGACTGAACGTGAACTTCTTGCAATAGTGTGGGCTGCAAAATTATTTCGCCCCTATATCTTAAATAGACCGACAACCTTTGTCACAGATCACAAACCACTACTGTGGGTTTTTAATGTAAAGGATCCAAGTAGTAGATTATTAAAATGGCGTATTTACTTGGAAGAGTACACGTATGAAATAGTTTACCGCGCAGGCGTAAAGAACACAAACGCTGACGCTATGAGTAGAATCCAAGAATTAGAATCTGAACCAAAAGTCGAACTATTAGATAGTGATACTCGATCTCAAATACTTACAGAGTTTCATGACTCTAAATTGGCAGGTCACCAAGGAACTAAACGTACTATAGAAAAAATCAAGCAATACATGGAATTTAATGGCATCCCGCAAACAGCATGGCCTAATATGACCACAGAAGTGGAAATGCACATCAGGCATTGTAATTCGTGTCAATTAAACAAATTGAACCAACCGGCAGTCAAAATGCCAATGACTATAACGACAACTCCACAGTCTGTTTTTGAGAAAGCTGCAATCGACATAGTTGGCCCCTTCCCAGAAACAGAAGAGAAAAACAAATATATTCTGACCTTTCAGGATGAACTCTCCAAATTCTTAGTCGCTGTGCCTATTCCCCAACAAGACGCGGAAACAGTAGCAAAAGCACTAGTAGAAAAAATCATTTTGGTTTATGGAATTCCACAAATAATATTATCAGACCAAGGTAGAAATTTTACCAGTGACATTATGAAAAAGGTATGCAAATTACTTCAAATTAAGAAAATACAATCAAGCCCTTTCAGGCCACAAACGAATTACGTGGAACGTGCGCACCGCACCTTAGGCGAGTATCTTCGTCATTACGTATCTGAAAAACAAACTGATTGGGATACTTGGCTGCCTTATGCAACATTTGCATTCAACACGACCCCTCACTCAATCACATCATACACCCCTCATGAGCTAATGTATGGTAGGTTAGCCAACATACCGGGAGTATTACAGAGAAAACCTAATGAGGTTAATTATGCATATGACGACTATGTCAAAGTATTGCGTGAACGTTTGCAAAGAAGTTATGATTTGGCAAGACATAAATTAATAGAAGGAAAAGAAAGAAACAAGCAATACTATGACAGAACAGCAAACGCTGAAGGCGAGTTGTTCCAGCCCGGAGATAAGGTGTTATTGAGAGATGAAACAGTTAGGAGAGGTAGATAAAAAAAAATTGGATTCGCAATTTATAGGGCCCTTTACTGTATTAAAGGTTCAAGGAGTAAATTGCACTATTGAACGCAAGAAAAAGCCAGTAGTTGTACATGCTAACCGATTGAAGCCTTATTACTAACAAAAAAAAAAAAAAAAAAAAAAAAACTATATCCCTCTTTTCACTGTGTATTCCTTGCAGGTATGAAAATGCTTATATTATTACTCCTGCCACTTATGCTGCTGTTGTCCCCAGCAAGGGCAGCAACAGAAGACATAATTGAAGTTCAATCACTTGACAAAGTACCCGGATTATATTATGAATTCGAGGGTGAAGTTCAGTTATGTAATAACGAATGGAAGCTTGTCACTTTCTTCAATCTGACAAACTTAAATCAAGCTGTAACACATGTACAGACTTACATAAGTCAAGCCACTGACCTATATAAGTCTAGAGTAGTATATGTAGACCGGGCTCGAAAGGAACCAAGGTTAGACACAATCCAGAGGAGGTTCAATAGAATAAAAGATTTACAATCTTTGGTGGTACAAATAGTAAGACCTCAAGTACGAAGTAAACGTGGTGTATTTAATTTCGTAGGTGAAATGAGTAAAATCTTATTTGGTACATTAGACGCAAAAGACGCAGAATACTATATGACTCAAATAAATAAATTGCAATCAGAGCAGTCTGATTTCCTGAAAATTACTAAGGAATCAATGTTAATTGTTAAGTCAACACTTAAAACCATTAACAACACAGTTCTTTCAATAGAGTCAAATGAAAAAGTGTTGCAAAAGGCTTTTGAAAATGTAAAACACGAAATTAATGCACGAGGTTATCAAGTAACTAAGGAAATAAATACCTTAGAAGTGATGGTCGACTGGGACCACTATATGCACATAATTGATATGTTACTAATAGAATTAGAACAATCTTATGAAACAGTTGTTCAATCGATTCTGCATGCGCAGAAAGGTATTATTTCCCCTCAAATTATAACACCTAGAGAAATTATGTATCTTTTTAAGGCAAGTTCTTCCAATGTAGCTCGAGGATTATCAATTCCAGTTCCCCCAGGAAACTCAGTTGGGTATGCTTTGTTTAACATAATGGACTTAAATGTGTTCATTAATGATGATAAATTGATCTATATCATTCAATTGCCACTAACCGATGGCGTGAGATACAATGTATACAAACTTATTCCATTTCCTGTACCTTTAAACGAGGATAATTACTTTTTCATTCAACCTGAGAAACCCTTTTTATTGGTAGACACGTCTAAGCAGTATTATGGAAAAATCGATGAAATAACTTTTTCTAAATGTAAATCAATCACTACTTCCATGAGTGTTTGTAAGCAAACATTTCCCATAAAACCCGCACATAATAAAGAAGACTGTGAAATGAAGTTGATAGATGAAATAACATCTATTCCTTCAGATTGTACTAAGAAAATTGTTCAATTAGGTAGTGTATTATGGATTCAGTTAGATAACAGTGAATGGTTATTTGCTGCACCTCAGCCGGAAAAGCTTACAGTTGTATGTAATGAAAGAATAACAAAAACTGTTGTCATCAGTCGTTCAGGGAAAGTAAAATTAGGTCACGAATGTCAAGCTTATGGTACCCATTCCTTAATTAAATCTCAACAAGTGTATCAGACAAATAGTTCAATTAGAGACATAATACCAAAATTAAATGATACTTTAGATTGTTGTGTGTTTTCAGAAACAAACAAACTCAAATTGAATAAATTAAAACTTGATTTACCAATTGTAAATGTAATCAAACAAGCTAATGACATGGTCTATGCAGGTCATAAGGTGGAAGAGATAGAAAATTTAATAACAGAACAGGATTGGAAGATAAATCACGATAAATCTATGTTAGGTTATTCGATATCTACATATCTTATCTGTGTAATAATTGTTATTATAATAAGTGTCTATTGTTATTGTAAATGCAAATGCTGTAGACCAACTAAAAGGTGGTGTCAAGAACATTGTCTTAAGTCAATATGTTTCAAGCCTACTATTATAACAGATGTTCAAACGAACTCCTCTGGATACGATGCAACATACAGGGTGTGCCAAGAAACGGTGCAACTGACCGAGCTCGACACAGAACCACAAGCTGAAACACAACTGATAAACAAGAGGGTGACTCGCAGCAGCAAAATACGCTAATACTTTTTAAATTTTCCTGCCCTCCGGTTGCAAAATTTTCTCTTAGGGGGGAGGAGTGTAAGGTACACGAATTTTCGATATGAAAATTTTCTTTTTCTTTTGGATGTCGCAGGGAAACAGGAGAGACGAAACAGAAATAACACGTCTCCCTTTTCTTTTCCCCTTGCTTCCCATCAAACCAGCTGCTATGTTAGTTCATCTCTCTCACCCTCTCCGTAAGAAGGAATCCGGGGTTGGATAGCCAACACGTTGCAACTGAACTTTCTTAGCGCAATTAAAATAAATTGTACTTCCTTAAGAAAATTCTAAGACCAACTCAATTGCATACTCGGAGACAGATATAGTGTCTAAGGAACGGAAATAACAGTTGTGAACAATACTGTGGAATATTCAGCTTTTGGTACTGTTATAAAAATAGGTCTGCAAACACATTAAATAGAAACCTTTCCCATAAGGGAGGACTTGTAAATTAGCTTTTGTAAATCTATAACTGGTAGAAGCAGCTGTGAGTTAACGAATGACTATTCCTAATGTTTCTCAGAATAAACCTTATAGAGTGTGAAGAATGTAGAATGGTACTAGTTAACATTTATGTGTAAACCCGAGTGAAAAGATAATAACTTTAGAGTAGGAGAAGAAAGCAGCTGCTTCCTCCCAGCCCAAATGTTATGTATTTTGTGTAATACCATATATGGAATTATGTATAACAAATTTCCTCTCGTAAGAGTATAGGAACACTGTGCGCAAAACTAAAAACTCAGAAGAAGCGAATACGCCCTTCTGAAATCCAATCAGAAAGAAAGTAAACTTGAGCTAATATGCAAATTAGCCAACGCCCAATTCTAAGGGTAGTTTAAAACCTTAGAGACGCTCTCCAAGAGTCAGTCGACGTCTCAACCCCATCGAAGCAGTACCGCGTGTCTGCGTGTGTTCATCATTTGAACTTAGCACGATTAGATTGTCAATACAAGTTTCTGACTTCACTCTTTTTCGGTCTCCAATTCCAAATTCTATACATTGCTCTATCGGTGTGTTCGACTCACTTCAGTTTACGAACTGAAGTTTCAATTTTATATTCTGTGAACATTAGCTCTTACATCTCATTCGTATAAGTGAACTTTTCACTACGACAACTTAGATAAAACTTTTTAATTCGTGAATTTATTACTTATACGATCCAGAAGTATAGTGTTCTTATACTACAATTAAAACGAGAGTGGCCTTGTACTCGTTTTCAATTTAACCAATAAACTTTTATATATCTATTCTACGAAAATCGTTATTTTTCATTTAAAAACAAAAAACCGCCACCACTACTAACAATTAGAGTTGAGGAAAGCCTCGAAGATTGCCAGGATCCGCGATCTCACGAAACGCTCGATCGCTCGACGCATTACAAAGGAGACGGTGATTATGAGAAATGAATGAAATGGTGGAATGAAAAAAGTGGGAGGAAACGGGAGAACCCCGAGAATATTCACGCACACGGCGTTTATCGACCACAAAGTTCACTTGGCGGGAGCAGGGTTTGAACCCGAGACCCCATGCACCAGGGGTGAACGCTCTACCACTGACCCACCGCGGCTCCAGCTATATTTTAGAAATACAATAGGCACTGATTTTTCGAAGACTGCTCTAATACATAGGAACAATCAAATTTGTAAATAGAGAGTTTTCTTTTTAAATAAAACAAACTGAATTGCTTAAACTGCGCTATATCGATTGGTTTCAGCATCTGATTTTTTAAAAATAAATAATTAGCAGCACGAAAAATTCCTATATTATCTTCGAAAATAGACCTACATGTTAATTGCTTTACTGGCTTTATACATTTTTTTTTTGAAAAAGTGATTGTAGGGGAAGATGGGGCTAGTTGCAACAATTTTCAGGTCTGTTTTTTTACTCGAAAATTATTATAGATATAAAAACTATATTGAGTGTACTAAAAGGTACATGCCTTAACTACATACCAAAAAAAGAGAAGTGCAAAACATCGAACGACAGTTTTGATAGCATCCACTTTTTGAACTAAGTCCGACTGTTGACACTTGCCCCACCCATGGGGTAAATTGCAACATCATCTGGGGTAAGTTGCAACAATCGGACTTGATTCAGAAATTTAATGCTATCAAATCTACAGCTTGAACATCGCTTCACTCATTTTCACTGTGGCAGTCAATGTTAGGGATGCGCTCGAGTCGAGACATGTCTCGAATGTCGCCTCGACTCGACTCGAATTCGAGTCGAGATTCGAGTCGAGACACACTTTGTAAAATTTGAGACGAGTCGAGACAAACGTATTTCTCGACTCGAATTTTCGAGTCGAGACACGAGTCGAGTCGAGACGGCTGTCAAAAATCTCGACTCGACTCGAATGTCTCGAAAATCTTTCTATAATTTTTAATATTATTTTGAAGAAAGTATTCACTCAGAAACAGCCTTGAAACCAATTCCAGCTTTTATTCCTTCAGAAAGGTACAGAACGCATAAAATTAATAGTTAATCTTTAAAGATCAAGATTTAATTTTCAGCTCAATTCAGTTAATTAGAACTAATAGTTAATGTCGTTGTATTTGGTTGTACTGCAAATATAATGATAATAATAATAATAATTGATTATCTAGTTTGTATAAAACTATTATCCGCAGTTTAAATCTAGTTTGTATAAAACTATTGCGATAAAGTGAACTTCACAAATTCTCTGAATGAGCAGTTGGTAGTCTATAGTAATTTAGCATAGTTATAATTATTGTGTTTTCGTTCCCATGAACGCAATAGGGTTACGTAACTTCTGGATTATTCGCTTGCCCAACTATTCTGAGGCTTTAATATGTTGCAGCATATCAGGAGCTACGGATAATATATAATGTAACATTTGTTGTACATCACATATTATGATACGAGACTATTTTACATAGTATATCTATCTAATATAAATAAAATAAAGAGTTTGTTTGTGTGTTTGTCTGTCTGTCTGTGTGCGACCTGGGGACCAGACGAGTGGACCGAGAGTTCCCAAAATTTGGTCACGGGTACCTTAGTCCAGGTCCCAGATCAAGACGAACCGTTTTTTTTTAAATTTCGAACCAGGGGGGTCTCGGGGGGGACGTTTACTGGGACCGACCTGGGGACCAGACAAGTTGACCGAGAGTTACCAAATTTTGGTCACGGATACCTTGGTCCAGGTCCCAGTCTAAGGCGAAGCGTTTTTGTCTAAATTGGAACCAGGGGGTCTCAGGGTGGCGTTTAGCGAGACATGTAGTAAAAGTAATCCAAATTGATCGACATTAGTGTCAAATCCATAGTTTTCACGGTCGCTGAGATCAATGGTGACACTTCCATCAGCGATGGCTTGCAAATTCAGCTACTACTGTATGCGGGCCGGGTGTCAGCGGGTGAGGAATACCGAGACATGTACAAATAGCCCATATTGATTGATACTAGTGTCAAATCCATAGTTTTCGCGGTCACTGAAATGAATGGTGATACTTCCACAGGTGTTGACTTCCAAATACAGCCCCCATGCGAAGAATGGGTATATTAAGCTAGTATTACAATAAATGGACTGCTTGGATGCTAAGAACTAGTACAGATAAGTACCATTCACTTCTATGAATAGGTATTTTTTAAAAGGATTTTTGTAAACACTAAGTTATAAAACAATGAACTACATACAGTAGTTATGGTTTTGGTTCCCAACATAAAATAAATATGGATTGTTTATGAGATATTGAACTTTAACTTTCACTCCTGGAAAATTTCAATTTTGGAGTTAGGCCCTTGGCATCAAAGCAGTTCACTGTAAGATAAATACATTCCGCACATTAGTAACATAGTTGTTCAGGGGCCTTCGATTTCCATCCTCTCAAATGAAAGCTGAACGATTGCTTGATACATGCTGACTATATAGGAGAAATAGTGTATTAAGTTTTCGAGCTTTGGTGCGTATCCGTATTTACACTTTGATATAACTTTAAGTTCACACTCAAATCGAGCTAATTGTTTAATGCATTTCGAAAGCTTTTGTTTTTATACAGCTCATTAAGGAAAATCTATTTCATAATCGTAACATTTATGTACTAAGAAACTATGAACGTAAAGTGGACTCGACCTAGCCCCGTGGCCGCTGTGACTCAGTGGCACAGCTCTCACCCTTGGTGTGTGGGGACTCTGATTTTTTGTGTGTGTGTGAACTCCGCGGCTAGTGTACGCGTCTTTGCCGTGGAAGACTCGGGTTCAATTCCCGGCGCGAGCTCATGTAGTTCAGATTCCATGTTAATCAGTAGGTCTACATTTCATATATCCTCGCTGCTGAAAGAGACGGTAAAGTCAAAATCAACTCAACAATATATATATGTGTGTGCTTATGTGAATTTCCTCGTGGCTGTATGGTTAACACATACGCCTTGATCGCGGGAGACTCTGGTTCGATTTACGGTGGAAGCTCATGAAGTTGTTACCGATATCCCAGTTTAAACTGTAGATCCATGCCTCATATAAACATAGATATAATATATATGCCTTTGATACACTTATTTTCCGACTTGGAAGCCATCGAAAATTTCCGGACACAGAGTCCCGTATACCGAAAATGAGAAACATGGCTACAGAGTAAAACAGCCATAGAAATTTAAGCTTTTTAGGCTAACTTAATCCTTACATATAATGCAACTAGCTTGGCCAAGTTATAATGGAGGAAATGCTATCATTGCAACACTCTGAGAATAGAAAATGTTCGTCAGGTATTACTATCCCACCTCTCCTGCAGAATGAAAACCCTGACTAAAACTCAATATATATATATATATAAAACTATCTTGTTTAATGTAACAAACAGTGGCGGATAGTATTCATGTTTCCTTGCAGAGGTCCTTACGAGGGTTCGCTTCCATCTTCCTCTCCCCAAGAACTAAAATAAATTAAAAAATTGCTATTACTTGTTAATCTTGTACAAAGGACGCAATTAAAGTCCCAGTGTAACACTCCTTCACATTTAGATTTTTCCCCTGGAAGAAAACCAGTTATTATTGTTTCTTGATTTCTCAGTCTCACCTACATAAACATACGAATAGAATTACAGGATAGGACATGTTTAGAGTGCTTGCACGTAACATCTAACTGTATTTCTCATCAAATGTGTCACAGATGAAAATTTCCGTTTGTACTGCCTCTATTTTTTGGTACATATGTTTCATTTATGTTATGTTGCTAAAATTCGTTAGGAAACAAGTACAGACTGCGCCTGTGTGCCTGACAAAACGTAAATGTACTGGATAATTTTTTCTTCACTTTCTTCCAAAAAAAAAAAAGTAACCCATCTCATGTCGGCTAACAAAAGGAGGTAGCGGACCAAAGATAGCCGTTGTTTACCTAAGGTCGTTACACAGCAGGGGTTTCATTCAGTCAGAGGGAAAAGAAAAAATAATTTAAGGTTTCTACATTTGTTTTGAAGTGCAATATACTTCTTCCTTTTATTTTAAGAACCATTTCCTTCTCATTTGTCTGCATCAGAAAAAATGCAAAAAATCCCTAGAATGTGCCTATTTACCCAAAGTACGTACTAGATTACTAGTTCAATAGTAAAATCACTAAATCTAGTACGAAATCATAAATGTGGCATCCCTGGGTTGGAGCGAAAGTAATGGTTGGAGTAAAAACTAGTCCGTATTTCTACTGCGTTCTGTTGTTGAATTCACAGAAATGTTCAAAAATAAATTCAAGAAGTAAAACACGATCCTACAAAAGACTGTTTACTTGCTCACTGGTTTTAGTATTGTGAACTGAAACTCAAGTGCGCAGTCATGTTGAATACTTCTGTCCCTTTCTACTTTACAACTTGAGGTGGGATGAGGGTCAGGATAGATCTAATGATATACCGCTAAAGGAAGTGCTTCAGTACAGAGTCGGAAGCGGTATGTATTGTTTATACTACTTACAACGTTACCCCCCACATAAAATATAAATTCACCCTTTCTCCCTTCCCTTTTTCGAATACAATGAACCGACTCTTTTGCTGAAGAAAGATGCTAAAAGAAAATTGAAACATCTGTGTCTAAACTTTCTTTGAAGCGCAGTCTTTTGTATTTGTAAGGTTTTGCGAGTGTTTTCGAGATAGCCAAATCTTTTACCATGGACTCTTGTTGCGAACTGACCGTGAGTAAACACCCGATCTCGCTGTGCTCAATTTCTCTCGCACACGTGAAATGGGTTTGTTGTTTCCAAAACTAATAGGAAGTTACCTTGTGCTTTTGCATTTCTGCACGCACACAGGTACCATTGTTGTTTTAATGATCAGAAGAAATATCAAAACCATCCAATATATATGATACAAAACAGCTAACAGAGGGAGGCAAAGATAAAAGTAGGCCTATACCAAGTTTTCCGCGTGGTACCATTATGGAGAATAAATATTTGATAAAGTCACGTAGATGCGCTTAAACCTATTCCATCCGTCCTTATAATTTTTCTGGTCTCATCAATTTCTCAAGAGAATACGTACAACATATGTCCAAATTCCATATATACTCTTTCTAAACTAATGAGTAAACTCATTAAGAACACCAACTGATATCAATAAACAGGAAAGAAAACAATACTTTATACTTCTATCATTTGGTACACATCTCTATGAAGCACAGCTTGTTTCTTTTCAAAATAGCTCCTTCGTGTCACAGCTGTGGTTAGTTTTGTTTTGTGTTAGGATGAAAGAGAGAAATGCAACATTTGCTTCGCGGTGAAGTTATATATATTAAGATGAGCGGTGATAAGCGAGGTTTAACAAAGAGTGCCTTTCGGATGCACAATTTAACGGGTAGTTGCAGTCCGCGTTGAGAATCGAACCAAAGCTATGTAAGACATTTTAATATTGAGCTCTTTTGTGGTAAAAGTGAACTTCAGAAACACACAAAAGACTTGAAACATCAAGCTAATGTAAAGCAATTGAAAAATAGCCTACCTATCGCTGCATCTTTTCTGTGGCTAGGAACATGCAGTGTGTAGCAAGAAGAATCGTGGTAAGGACTTTTTTTTCGAACATAACATTCCCTTCCACACCATAAAAGACAATATAATGTTTGTTAAAAGAAAGTGCACATAATATTTTTAAATTTTGTTTGTGATCCTATCATGCATAATTATAAATAATGCCTTTCATACTACGAGAATGAGTTCAACTATACGTCATGGCCTCTCTAAAGCGGGGCCGCGGTGGCTCAGTGGTAGATCGTTCACCTCTGGTGCTTGGGGACCCTGGTTCGATCCCAGCTCGCACCAAGTGAACTTTGTGGTGGACAAACACCGTGTGCGTGGGTTTCCTCGGGGTTCTTCCGTTCCTCCCACTTTCTTCATTCCACGATTTCACTAATTTCTCATCATCACCCCTCTCCTTTAGCCTAACCGGCATAAACGTGGGACGTAAAACTCAAAGATTTCACTTCATTTTTTCCCTCGAAAGCGATATCTTTCAAAATTATTTATTGTTAGATATTGTAAATTTACGGTATCTATTTTAGTGGACGGGAAATTTTGCATCTAATCGGATAATTTCATGGCTTCTAACAGGAATTCGCAGTTACGAAATTTGCATCACTGTCTTTTGAAAGGATGCATAGAAAAAATACTACTAGAAAATAACTGAAAACACAAAATGGATTTGATAGCCAAATTCACGTCATCTTGGTGCGTCATCATTTTTCTTTAAATATTTGTATTTAGTATTAGATTAGAGTTTAGTGTCCCTTTCAGCATCAAGGCTATATGAGACGTGAACTTACAAATTAACGTGGGTTCAGAACCACAGGAGTTCCCATCGGAAATCGAACCTAGGTCTCCCGCACCAAAGACGCGTACGCTAATCATATGGACAAGGGTGTTCGATATTTAGTAATGTGTACATAAAGTTGTGAAATTGCGCTTGTATAATGGAATGCAATTCCTTCTACTGACATAAACCTTCACAATACATAGCTGGACAAAGTATCTTTAAAAAGAAAATGTCACTCTTTATGTTTCAGTTCCTGGTTCGACTGAAGGATGGAACAAATTGCAATGAGCGTTTTCGGATCCTACTTTGTGTAGTTGATTCATCATAAACTTGGTATTTGATACGGATATGAACTATTACACTTATTTGGTGTTTATTTCTAAATAATAAGTCCTAATACAACTTCATAAAGTTGTAATTCTTCATTAGTTCATCACTTTACACAATGACAAATCCAAAAGGTGTGTTGTATCGGTGCAGTACCAGTTTTTCACGTTTTTCAAAATGTTCCAAAACCCAAAGAATAATCTTTAATTTCTGATATTTTAGTCGTCACAAATTACAATTTTATAATGTAGTCAATGTTTATAATTACTGGGCAGTTGGGCGTTTAAACTAATGACATCATAATAAAGTCAAAACCATAATTTTGAGTTGAATTAATTCTGAGTTTAACGTCCCGTTCAGCAGCGAGGCTATGTGAGACGTGGACCTACTGATTAACGTGGAATCCGAACCACATGAACTCCCACTAGGAATCAAGCCCAGGTTTCCCACGCCAAAGGCAAGTATGCTAACCGTTAGCCACGAAGGAGCTCCACCATAATTTTAGTGGGCGATAAGAAATATCTCGCCAGTGCTTTTACAATAAATAAAATTTTATAAGTATTAAAGAATAGTGGTAAGAGATTTTATAATACCTCTTTTATTTATGAGATATGAGTATTTTGAAAAAAACAACAACTAAAGAATAGGTTGGCGGAACCACAAAAGACTCGTAAAATAAACTTTCTTATAAATACATACGCACCTTACTCACCTTTTATAATTGCTATGCTTACGTTCTCCATAAAAACAGAAATTCTCTTTTAGTGATACTTTACACAAGATCATGAAGTGGGTTCAAATTTAATTAAAGGCAAAATACAATACAATAATCCTCAAATATTGCCTCAAGTGAGTTTAAAGATTTCTAAACACTAGTGCGAAACCGGGCTCTGCCGTTGCGATCGATTTACAGGTCTTGAGACGAAAGTAAGAAGGGACTTACGCACACAGAAAGTAAAAACAATTAATATGCCTGTAACTTTCCCCCAAATGGATGTATCTTAAAACTAACCTCACCATTATTTTTCTAATTAAATTCTAGCCCGAAATTATGTATCATATTACCCTATTCCCATTTTGAAAACTTGACCTTAATTCAAAATGGCGGATTTCAAGATGGCTGCCATCAAGGTCATATCTACCATACGACTTCCCCCCAGGACTTATATGTATCCACATGGTTTTTCTTCACTTTTCTTCATTAACGCTCCGTTTACAAAGGGTAGTAAGGGACTTCTGTAGTAATCTCTAATAACCACATCACAACTCTTAAAAGTTATAAAAAAAATAGAAAACATGCACCATGGCAAAAATTTGTCATCACAAGTAATGATGCATACATGCCTTCTATCAGCAAAAAAAGTTTCATTGAAATTGGAGCCGGACATTTGAGTGATGTCCCTTGTGGGATGTGATTGAACGTGACGTCAGAACACATCGCCCCCCTTCCCGGAATTTACGGGAATTAGGTGAGCTGAGTGAGCACATGTGGTGCTAGCTCTCTCCAGCGACCTATCAAGGATCATTGCGTGTATGCCAAGACGTGTCGCCGTTTTTATCCATGCCAAAAGTCGCCATACAAACAATTAGGTAGGTAGTCATGATGGTCTGGCTGATGGTGTGCGTATATTTTAACTCGTACATTTTGTCTCGACTCGAATTTCGAGACGTCTCGACTCGAATTCGAGTCGAGTCGAGACAGAGACTGTCGAGTCGAGACACGAGTCGAGACAGAAACATATTTTCGAGTCGAGACACGAGTCGAGACAACATTTTCTCGAGACGAGTCGAGACAGGCTTAAATCTCGACTCGACTCGACTCGAATGCATCCCTAGTCAATGTCTATAATCTATACAGATGTAGTACGGATTTCTCTCGGAACACGACCAATGAGACCACTTCTCACAACATAAACACTGTACCCAGTCTTCTTCTGTATCCTGTTCTTCGTACGGTTCTTCAGAAACCAAACAGACGACTTGAGAATAAATTCTTCTCAGCTGATGATTTTACGTTTTCGGTTGCTTTTAGATGCTTCTTTTTCATTTCGAAAGTACTTTTTTCTAGAGTGTCTGTGAGAATAGCACATCTCTTCCTTTTCCGAGCTGTCAGTTTTCTAGTTCCAGATTTTGGATAGAACCATACATGTTTAGGAGATCATCTGAAGGATTCTACACTATCTTCTTAGATGCATTTGCAGGTGATCCATGAAGCTCACTTTGACCTGCAGTCTGAAGTTCTAACTGAGAAGATGAAAGGAAACAACTACTACTAGGCACTGCAAGCAATAAGCCATCACTGTTGTCCTATAATAATAATAATAATAATAATAATAATAATAATAATAATAATAATGGAATAATAATAATACTCTTAGTTTTATTACCAACAACAATTGTTCATATAACAATGCTTAACCGCAAAAATTTCTATTTCAATGGCATGCGGCATGTTGCAACAGATGTTGCAAGTTACCCCATCGAAATATTTATATATAAAAGCTTTCCTCCCCACTAAATAGCAGGTAACATGGGAACAGAAATATAATGTCATTGTACTTCAACTGTTATACTATTTGGGTACTACATCTTACTTATTGTTATTACATATATGTAAGGAGTAGTTAGTGCTCTCAAATGGGTCAGGTCGGGTCGGGTCAACTCGCGTCGGGTTGTCGTGACGGGTCAGTCGAGTCAGCTCAAGTCGGGTTGTCGTGTCAGCTCGGGTCGGGTTGTCGGATCGGGGTCAATCGGGTCAGCTCGGGTCGGTTTGTCGGGTCGGGTCAATCGTGTCAGCTCGGGTCGGGTCACTCGGGTCGGGTTGTCGGGTCAGGCCAATCGGGTCGGGTTATCGGGTCGGGTCAATAGGGTCAGCTCGGGTCGGGTTATTCGGGTCGAGTTGTAGAGTCGGGTCAATCGGGTCAGCTCGGGTCGGGTCAGGTCAATCGGATCGGATCACTGGTCGGGTCACTCGGGTCGGGTCGGGTCAGTCAATTCTAGTCACGGGTCGGGTCGGGTCGGTCTTGAACCCGACCCGACCCGTTGAGAGCACTAGGTATAGTAAAGAAAGAAATGGTACCAGGTTATGCGTACGCTGATGATGTAAATTTAATAGGGGATGATGGGAGAACAATAGAAAGAAATGCAAAGGTCTTATTAAACGCTTGCAGGACAAGGGTTTAGAAGTAAATGCAGAGAAAACTAAATACATGGAAGTGAGTTGGGAACGTAATACGGCCAATTATGAATGCGTTAAAATATTAAATAATACTTCTGATAAAGTGGGTACTTTCAAATATCTAGGATAACGAAAATCATTTTCACGAAGAAATTAAATGTCAACTAAAACAGGGAATTAGTGTTATTATTCAGTTCAAAATCTCTTGTCGTCGCGAATTCAGTCGAGGAGTTTGAGGCTTAAAATATATAAAACAGTAATCATACCTGTTGTTCTGTATGGTTTCGAAACATGGTCGCTTACTCTGAGGGAAGAACATAGACTGAAAGTATTTGAGAACAAGATGCTCAGACGAATATTCGGACCCAAGAGGAATGGCGGAAACTTCATAACGAGGAACTACATAAATTATACGGCTTACCAAACATTGTTAGGATCATTAACTCTAGGAGGCTTAGGTGGGCAGGACATATAGCCAGGCAGGGGTGAATTCAGGGGGTGGCCCGGGGGAATCTCCCCCCGAAGAAAATTCATTCCCCCCCCGGAGGAATTCAAAAAAAATCAGTCACAGAATGTAGAAATTTGCTTTTCTTTTCGTGCACGTGCAGACAAAATCCGATCTCTCAATATACATATAAATGACGCAGACCCATTCTATATAAGTATTAAGCATATAACATGTAAGATAGAATACCAAATAGCAGCGGCGGCTGGTACTAATGTTGCATGGTTGTGCAACCGGACATTTTTTTAATACTTAAAATATTTTTAAGTATTAAAGTAGTGTATCAGTGAAAAATAAACCTTTGATCTTGAGCGCAAAACAGTATTGATGCATTTCTGAAAAAAGTCAATTAAAAAACGGAAAGAAAGAGATGATTTACATTTCCAGTGGCAGCCAACGTTGTCACTGGAAGCAGTAACATTGAGCATATGGCAGCGAGCTCCTATTTCTTAACATGGAGAAGTGGATTTATTCTTGCATCGCTCCTATCTTCCCGTATTGCTCTCTTGCGATTGCATTTTCTCCCGCAACTGGTCAGCTTTTGTAATAGTTACGAATTCCTCCGCTTAGCAGCGCTTGACTCAATTGATAGGGTGAGAGAGATACAGAGAGAGAGTTTGGGGTGGCGGTTGTTCGAAGTCAATAAATTTTATTTAACATTTATAATACAAAGGTGAAAATTCTTGGGATAAGTTTTATTTTTTTAAAAATCCTATTCTGGGGGGGTCGATCGAGTCTCGAAGAAGAAAATGTCTTACTACTGGTCTAATTCCTAGCTCTGTGTCTTTCGTGCACATGATTCCGTGTTCGAATTCCGGCGGAGAGCATAAATTAATATCAAATCATTCACTTCCAATACTCATCTGTCTTCTTTAGCCTAATTTGCTGGAATGTTAAACTTTTTTTTTTTTCATTTTCGAAGGAAAGCATCTTAGATTTCATGCTTCTTTACAGACAAAAATACGTAGTTTCTGAAAAATGGACTTTTGGTACCGTATATTTATACAAAGAAATGCTAACAAAATGCATATTGTCGGAGGAGAGAGGTGTTTCTGGACTCTAAAGAAAATAAAGCGGAAAATATTTGTAGTAGCGATGCTTTCTATTCAGAAAAACTTGGCGAGTAGCATTTCAGATTTCAAAGTAATATAAAAATTTGAAGCCCAAAAGATCGAAGAAAGACCTTCCATTCTAAAATAATGCATAGTTTATATAATTAAATAATTTTGTTTAACTTCGTGCGTGCAATTTTCTTGCTTCTTTTCTTCTTTTCGGATTAACGCCATCATTCATGGCTTACAGCACATACTATATATTCGATTTATCTCGTGTTCAATAACATGAGTGTAAAGGTTTTGTATATAAATAGTGTATAAACATACATTGATAGTGCTTGTTTGAAAAAAAGGAAATAGCTTATATTTTAAATCAATATTAGAGAAATAATTTAATCAGTAATATATAAATAGAGCTTAAAAGACTTTCCTCTTAATATTTCCTGAATATTTTTTGGATAAGACTCAAGAATGCTGGGGGAGGGGAACACTTGCGCGTACCTACATACCTTTGATATTGCAAGATTGCAACCGGTACTTGTACAGACTACGCGTCGCTACTGCCAAATAGTCGATAAAACTTGTATTTCTTAACGCTATAACCGAGTTTGGCAGAACATGAAATTGTTAACTGTTGAAGAAAGGTTTGTATTTTAGTAGGTACTATACTCTCGCTCTATATTATATATTAGTAGGTAGCACTAGCACAGATTGAGATAGGAAAGGAAAGATAGGGAAGATCTTTCGATCATTCCATATGATCTCTGATGTCAGCAGACCAGTTCTTGAAAATGTACAGTTCTTGCATTATTTGAAATAGAGCGCCTAAATTCCATTTCTCGCATCTGAAGTAACAGACGTAAATGTGTTTTACGATTGTTAAAGTAAACACACCTTTCTTTAATTAAAAATAAGTTAGTTAAAGGGTGAGATTAAGAGGGATCAGGGAGGAACAGTTACCCCTCTTGGGTTAGATATTTATATAGAATTTATCAATATAATAGTAATATATGTCAATATAATAGCAATATAATAGTAGAAGTGAAAGATTGCTATTGAAGGTGATGAAGATCCTGCTCAGTGCCGTGCCATGGGGGAGGGGCAAGCGGGGCGAAGGCCCCGGGCGCCGAAGTAAGAGACGCAATATTCGGAAGGGGAAAGAAAAGAAAAAAGAGGAATGAGATATATATGCACATGTGGGCATGTGCACATATACTGTATAAAATGAAAGGAAAAAATTAATAAAAAGTGCTCAAAATCAAGGAAAAGCAGGGTTTACTTTTGAGAATTTTCTCACCTTTCGCGGCTGGTCTGTCGACCTCAGTCATATATACCAGGGGTGCCCACAAGGGGGGGCTATGACGCAAACTGCGTCATTGAAATATTAGGGGGGGGGTTAAAAATCTATATAAATATGTTTGATGGGGGGGGTAAAATTAATCGAAAAGAAGATTTTTTCATGGAAGAACACCTACGGATAGACAATTGGGGGGGGTGCGTCATGGACATAAGGGGGGGTGGGCACCACTGTATATACAGGGGTGCCCTCGTATACTCTCGCGCCAAGCGCTGATTTTCCACGACACGACACTAATCCTACTGTAGATTTCGTAAACTAAACTATTGCAGTGCAGAAACCAAGGCTAATATGTTTGATTTAGAATCAGAAGTATGAGAAAGAATTATACCTTTCATTAAGATATTCCTATGTATGTTTGTTTTAGGACAAAAAATATTTGAGTTAATTTAAATCTTTTTAAAAACTTTTACATTAGCAACAAACAGTAACTACTGAATATATGAAATAATAACAAAAATAGCTACTGTAAATAGTAGTTAAAGTTTAGTCTAAAATATTTTTGCCAGTCTTTATTTAATGTTTTAGATAAAATTAAACGATTGTTTTTTTTTTTAATATAATCTCACATTGAATATTTATCAGCAATTAGTCTCAATATTAGGTAAGATGTGAATGCGAATGGAATTGTTCAACACCTGTATGCTGCTTTCTTGCAAAAATACAGAAAAACAGCGCTTCCCCCCGAGGAGTTGAAATTCCCCCCCGGGTTATTAAGATGGATCTCGCAAAAATAAGATACAAAGTAGAAACTGGATGCAGTTGGCTAAGGATAGAAGTCAGTGAAGAGCTTTTGTGAACGCGGCATTGAACCTCCGGGTTCCATACGCTATAGATTTAGTTAGCTTAAAAAGCATGAGTAGATGCCTAGGCTGATACTACAAATAGATTAAATGCGCATTTACTGAAAAGATGGGTTCTACCGACACTGGATAGTCTATATACTCTTCGTGTGTAGGGAGTAGGAGAGAGGAGGAGATAAGATTTCATATCAGGTTACGTCACGCAAAGTCGCACGCCTTCATTTTCATTAAAAATGGAAAAGCCAAGAAAAACAAATTTCATTTCACTTTCCTTTGTGGAAGTCGGACACAAATCATGACGCTTATCTGCAAAAAAAAACACTTTTCAAATCGGATTATTGGGAGTACCTCCAGTTCCAATGTTGGGGGGGACATGTCTCCCCATTTCCCCGGAATTTGTGCCCGTATCTACAGCTGAGACAACTTTCCAGCACGAGGAGAGGGGCATATCGTTCTCTGGCATTTATTGCAATTTGTACCCAAGTAGTGGAAAGTAGAAGTGGGACAAACTCCTCGTAGTAGTTAAGTCTCATTGAGACGAGTTATGCTTAATTGTTTACAATGGGTTTATTGTTGATAGGAATGTTGTTTATCCTTGACAATATTTGTATACAATAAATGTTTTATTTTTTATTATATTTTATTGATTGTTTATATTATTTTTTATTGTTGACAGGAATGTCGCTCGACCTTGATTAGTCACGTAGGCAGAAGATTGTTTTGGAATTTCTAAGAAAAGCTTATGTTTGTTTTGTGGGAGAGGTAGAACACATGTGTGCGTTAAAAGTTTTTATTGTTGACAGGAATCTCGCTTAACCTTGAATAGTCACGTAGACACAAATTTGTTTTGGAATTTCTAAGAAAAGCTTATGGTTGTTTGGGGGAGAGGTAGAACACAGGTGTGCGTTAAAAGTTTTTATTGTGGACAGGAATGTCGCTTAACCTTGACCATATACTTGAACAATAGATCTTTTGGAATTTCTAAGAAATGCTTTTGTTTGTTTTGGGGGAGAGGTAGAACACAGGTGTGCGTTAAAAGTATTTATTGTGGACAGGAATGTCGCTTAACCTTGAATAGTCACGTAGGCACAAGTTTGTTTTGGATTTTCTAAGAAAAGCCGGTTTGTTTGGGGAGAGGTAGAACACAGGTGTGCGTTAAAATTTTTCTATTGTGACAGAGAAGTAGTTTGACCTTGACTAGTCACGTACGCATGGGAAAAAAAATTCAAGATTTTTAATGATCATGTGATAGGTATACTTGTATGAACTTGTTGTTAGGACGCCATTTTGTTGTGACGTAAACGCTTAAATACAGAGTTTCAGGAGAGTGTTTTATGTATTACGCTATGGCTCCCGTACGCAAGTTAGTTTTTAGCGAACTCGACGACGAGGAGACATTATTATCGCCTCCTGCGGGAACTAAGAAGTTAAAGACCGACAACAGACCGGATTCCCCGGACTCTATTGAAGTAGTCTATATATCATCTTCGGATGATGAAATTTATTCATCATCTTCGGATGAAGAAGGCGAATTGGAGGAACCAGAGACACCATCTCCAACGGTATCGCCAACGCCACCTGCATCACCATCGCTGTTAAGCCGATCCAGTTCCAGGTTTTGGAGTTTAAACTGTACATGTTCCAGTCAGAAAGTGGATCGTGATTGTGTAATTGATGCAATTCTTAATTGGGACACTGATAGAATATTAATTTGTGGTGGATGTGCAGAAGCATTGGCTAATCAAATGGGGCATGACTGTTTGTTTTTGAGTCCAGAGGAACTAGAAGATCGGGCCTTGAAATCTTTGCTGGATGTTGAAGTAGAGGACTTATTTTATATATATGCGAGAACGCATATTATCGGCATATTTACACAAGAACTCTTTTATGAAACCTTTTTTGACTTAATTGAAGAAAAGGATCCTAATTTTTTGAGTGAATTAGTTAAAATTTTTGAAAGCAAAGACAAAAAGAAAGGCTTTGCAAAGTGATTGTGCGTGTGTGTATGCAAACTGAAGTGACAGTGTTTGAAAAACATGTATTCTCATATCAGTGGTGGTGCTGATTATATTTGTGTATCTTGTAGTGACAATAATATTAGTGAACTGTGTATTTTAAAAACTATAAATGTATACTTACGTTTAAATATTATTTCCTGTGAACAATGCATGTTGAATCTTCAACACCGGTGTTTGCTTCTTCATGATACGGGAACTTTTGCTGTACAGCATTTATCCAATGAAATAACTCTTATTGATTTGTTTGAAGTGTTTGAAGAACATCATAGTGAAATCTCAAGTATAAACTTTATACGAAAAACGCGAGAATGTTTAAACAACATGGAATTTGTAGGACAAATAATTCCGTTTTTGTTGAATCGTAAACATGAAATTTCACCATGTGTTAATGAATACATTATCGACATACAAGGTTTTAAGATTTCAAATAATGAATTTATTATTCGTGAATTTTGTTTAATTGCATGTGATGATACAGTAAATTTCCATTGTTTAGTAAAATCTCCGATTGAATACAGTCAATTATCTTTAGGATGTCAGAAACAAGTTGATTGGTTAACATCAAACTTACATGGACTAACTTGGAATAATAAAAATGGATATACTGTATCACATATACGTAACCTTGTATATCAATTATGTTTGCAAGATGCAACCTTTTATTGTAAAGGTGCAGAGAAATCCATTTGGATTAAGAAACTATTTTTGTTAGATAATGTTATTGATCTTGAATCAAAACAATGCCCACCATTAAATGAATTATGTGCAAATGTTATGAATGAATATTGTTCTTTTCATGAACAAAATATACAACTTGAGAAAAAATCAGGTTGTGCATATCGAAATGCCCAACAACTTAATTTTTGGTGGAAGTTTCAACGATCAACAGCATTAACTAACACATTTTCAATGATGTAACTTTACTTTTTAATATTTTTTATGTTTGGGAAATGAAACACAAGAAGTAAAATTTGAAACTTTTATTTTTAAAAAATCTCTCTTTTTTGATTTATATATTTATGTACATAATATATACAAACAATAAATGTATTATTTCAGATAAATATTTTGTTTTCTTTTTAAAAATTTATTTACGTGGTTATATACAATTTTATCATTCTTTTTTAATTTTGTCTTATGAAATAAACTTAAAGTTTTTTCAAATGAATTATTGCGTACTATATGATACATGAAAAATAATACGAAATATCCACACAGCACAGATTCTTCGTCTTGGTATGGTTGACTATTTACATAATAAACTTTACTATTTTTACATAAGAATGAATGAATTTCTTTTGGCACAGGCATTCGTAAACTATCGAATTAAAATCCTTCATGATTTTTGTTTATGTATAGTCCAACCCAATGACTTCCTGTGGAATCTGATGTATCAAGATTAATGATTAGTCCAACAGGAGTTTGCACTGTTTGTGGAATTGTATCAATGGAATAAATTCCATTCACATATGATCCAGTTTATCACTGAGAAGCACTTTTAAAATTTCATCTGTATACATGACTTTTGTTTATTTCTTTAACGGAGTAGGAACATATTTATCACTGGTATTGTTGACAAACAAAACATAGTCATACACTTTTACATATTCACTGTATAATAAAGCTTCATGCACACTGCACTTGTAATGTCCAAAGCGATGATTATAATGTGCACACTTTGACACATGAAATCCTAGAGATGTGTACCGTGGATAGTCCAAATCCTCGAGATTGATAATATCACGTTGAAGAATTTCCTGCAGAAAGTCCTGACGAGCTTTGCCGAAAGTGTAAACAGATGAAATATGTGTACAATATTTGCGAAGAATTTCTTTAAGGTGTGAGTATTCGACATCTCCTTCATGCCATTGGATTCCATAGAAATTATCACACAAGTATTTGTTTGCTTCTATTATTGTTTCTCACAGTTCAGTAGTAGCGCACGGAGGTTTAAATATCCAGCTTTGTATGAATGGTATATCTGGATTAGCTATTGCTAACTCTTTAACAATAAGTACATCGTCATCCTCCCCACGATAAGCCGAGAAGTGAACAACAACCCTCATGCTACTCAACTGATTTAAATTTAAAACGAATTATCACTATATACATTTCTAACTTTATCTATTTGTATGAGTGAGTCAAATTGAGCGTACACAATACAAGTGATTGGTTGTGTTAATGACTCTTTGAATGATACTTTTAAATTAACGGGAGCATCGCGCACAACATCCCAAGTAGTATCATCCAATGTAGCAGTAGGGGATAGAATAAATGCATAAAGAGTGTATCCATGTGGATATTCATCATAGGTAACAGTATGACCATCTTTATAAAATATTCCTGTACCGGAAAACAGAGTCTGGTAACTTAGAACGTATAAATTATTTGAAAAATCAGGGGTGAGGGGATTGGGAGGAAATGATTTTGAACCAACTTGTAGTTGCAACTTGTTAACGTTAGTTTTGGAATTCAAAAGGATTAATTTCTGATTTCCCATTAAAGGCTGCGTTAGAGACAAATCCGATAACGATTGCTTTAGGTACATTTCCAAGGAACAGATTATCAAGATTGTATGAATTTACTTGTTGAGGTATTGTATATGATCGAGTTTCAACTCTTGTAAGAGGTAATTTGGCCGTTTCATGCACCATACCTGAATTTATTTCCATACCAACATGTGCAGATGTGTCAACACGTCGTGCATACATCGTAACTTCTTGATGCACTACTTTATAAGATGTATTTGGAGCATGCATTAAACAAAACATATCTTTTGTTCGGTGTAATTTAATACGAACACCAACTTTGTTTGGAAGCACACGACCTAAACTTGCAATATCAACATGAATACGTCCATACATTTCAAATGGTGTACTATTCTTAACAAAAGCAGCACGTTTATTAAACCCTGTATTTGTTTCATCTAATGAATTAAATTGTTTTGCGGTATCTTTGTACCATAAAGAAGATGTAAGATGAGTTTGCGAAGCATCATTTGAATAATTTAACAAGGTTTCAATATATGCACGATAAGGGTAAGATCCAGATGATGAACTAATTAATTTATCATTTAATGAAATATCAACTTGACTAAATAATGAATGTAAAAAGTTACTTACTGGTGCAACTACATCGTTTGCATCTAAATTATTACCGTTTGATTTTGTAATTTTACAACGTACATAAAGATAAAGATAAGCAGGATGAATAAATTCACCTGTTTCACCAGGAATAACAAATTCAATAGGTCCTTCTGAAGTTAGTGTAGAAATAGGACGATATTCCACATGAGAGGATGCTTCTATCGCAGTTTGTGTCATTGGAACGGAAAATAAGTCAAATTCTGAAGTACAACACTCATGGCTATTTGAATTAAGTAAAGCCATTATGAAAATATATCTTTAGTCTTCCTCCTTTTTGTTTTACGTTTAACAGTACGAGAACGTTTACGTTTGATTGGTGGTCCAATTCGCATTACAGGAGCTTTACGTTTTCGTGGCCGTCTCTTACCGCTACCAGATAGTAACTGACCAACTTTATTAACAGCTTTTGTCTTTAATGTTTCACCAGCTTCTTTTACACGTGCGCGAACGGATTCTTTTATTGGACGATTTTCTAATACATCCCCTGCAACTTGTATACCTGTTTGTAATGCTTCGCGACCTAATGCTTTGGCACCTTGTTTAAGGAATGGTAATGCAATACGTGCTAAACCTTTAAAGAAACTACCGATACCGTGTCCACGTTGATAAACTGGTCCTGAAAAATAAGGTATTCCACGACCACGTTGATAACATATACGTCTAGATTTCATTTCTTTTATTTAGGAGCAGCGCGTTTAAAATGAAGTGTTACCGTCAATGTCCCGGAACGAAATGGCAAATTTCGCCCTGCATGGTCCTTTAGTAGTACTTCGATATTGTTAAAACAAAATTTTGAAACTGGTAAATAATGAATATCTTGAAATGTAATTGTTTGCACTTTTCCGTATTTCACATTGCAAATTGTTGCAATACGTAATAATGGTGCCTTGGTATCACCTAAATATTGATATTGTACAATATCACTATACACAAAAATTTGATGTGGATAACCAATATCAACGTAAGGTTGTTTAAATCCACGTTTATGTAAAACAAGATCTTTATTTTCAGGAAATCCTAATTGTAAAGACAATGTAAGTGATTTAACACGTTGATCACATTCTACGAATACTGTATTTGACACATTAAATCTTATGAATTTGGAAACTTTATTTAATTCTTCAATTAAATGGTACACGGTTGAATAATATCCCGGTGTAATTTTACTTTTCTGAGGTTCCCCATCTTTTAATGTAAACCAAACAACATTTTCACCATCGATAACATTATGACATGTTAGCGGAATGTGTATTTCACTTAAACCAACACACCAATCGGATTCAGATAACCGAATAGTATTATTTAATTAATAAAATGTGATGGACTATTTTTAGGATATACATCAGTACTAGCATTTGAAACAAGTGTAATGTAAAAACTATCATCAATACTATCAGAAATCATTTTTGCTTAAAGTGTAGTGTCAAGTTTGAAGTTCCAAATTGAAATGGTAGTTTTTGCCCGTGTTCATCTTTTAAGCTTACTTCTATCGTGTCAAAATACTTTTTCTCTACTTTAACATAGTGTGGTGTATGAAATAGAAAACATTTGATGCGTGCATGCTCTTCATCATAAACATTCAGTTTTCGAAGTAAAGGTCCAACATCTTGTTGTTGCTTTACAACATCAACACAAACATTTACTTCAGTTGGAATATTATAATCTAAATTGCACGGGAATTTTCCACGTGGTAGTATTCTTTCTTGTGTGTTTGGTGGTTTTAAGTATACAACAGGAGAAAAATCTGTTGAATGTTCATTAATAAAACCTAAAATGTGTTGTAATCCTTTTGTAATACCAATCATACATTGATCGGATGATTTTAAAATATGTGATATAAATACTTGATTTTTATTTTTATGATATCTTATCATACGTACATTTTCAGGTAACATATCTAAAATACTTTTTATAGAAGAATAATATCCTGGTATGATATTAATTTCGTGACGTTCATGTTTACCATCAATTACAGTATTTATGGTAATTTTTTCGTTTTCACCAACATTATAAAAACTCCAAGGAATATTGATTTGTGTTAATGCAACACCCCATTCACCATCCCTTAAATCAATAGGTTGTGCAAGTTTTACTCTATACGATGCTGTTGTATTATCAAAAAGTTTACTACTTGCGTTTGAAGGAAGAGTAAAGTAAAAGTCGTGTTTAAATGTTGAATTCATGTTGAAGACTGAACAGATTTTGCTTTAATCCATGAATTCATACTTGACGGATATCCTAACCACTTTACATAAATCCACCCCTTTTTTCGTTTAAGTACTTTTTCAATTAAATAATTTTTATTTGAATTAATTATTACTTTTTGTAATTCTTGTGCATAAAATATTCCTTTAATTTCATCACCATTCCAATCTTTTAATTTATAAGTTACTGGATTTGATTTAATACATCGATCTACAACAAATATTTCTTGCGACCATTTTGGTAAATATCCTTTTTCTAACTTGTGTTTATATTTACTGACACGTACATAATCACCTGGATGAAATTTACATGTTAATTTCATTTTCGCAGTTGATGTTCCATATAATGTGTTCCATACTTGATTAATGTTTGAATCATTTACTTCTGCAGGTGCCATTTTAATACTTCTGTGATACGAATGATTATAGTTATGTACAATTTTATCGAGAACATCAATATAACGATAAGTATTTTTTGCTGTAAAGTATCGATACAATCTTTCTTTTAATGTTCGTATAAAACGTTCTGCTAATGCACATTTAATTTCCGAATGCACACTATAATGATTAATTTCATTTTCTTGAAATAAACGTTTTACATGTTGATTATAAAATTCACCGCCTAAATCTGTTTGTACATGAAACACGGGTAATTTTAACTGTTTAAAAATTTTTGTGATTGCTTTAACCATTTCAGGACACTTTTTTGTTTTTAATGGAACGCAATAGGTATACCGTGAGAAAATGTCAATACAACATAAAATATATTTATAATTATTATTATACTTTGCAATATTTTGCATATCTGCTAAATCCATTTGTAATGTTTCATTCGGTGCACTAACATAATATTTCTTTCGCTCGAAAACTTTTCGTGCTGGTGCATGCAATGTATACGCATCTTGTGATGCTAACCATTCTTTTATTTTCTTTTGTGATAATTTAGTTTTACGTTGCAATGTTTTAATACTAGATAAAGAAGCGGGATTTGAATAATCATAATATATTTTTGATAACTTTGTCATTTTTGTTACATTTTATATGCTTTCCAACCTTTTAAAAAATCTGTTTTACGAATTTTACTACTAATAACTTTCGGTGTACTCAAAGGAGTAGAAATAAATTCTTTAGGAACATTAAGTTCTTCTAACAAAATTTTAAACTCTTGAATTCCTACTGGTTGTCTTGAATATTTTCGCATACGAACAACATCATTCACTAAATCTATAATATTTGAACCTGGAATTTGTTTTCCATGTATCTTTACTGTTCCTGATTGATCCCAATCTATTTTATTCGAATTTATTAATTGCTTAATTAATAGATCTGTTTTCCTTTGATGTGTTTTCGGTACTGATTGTAAAATGTCCGATACAACGGGTAAAATAGAATGATTCTTTTCTTCAGATGATGTTGATCCTTGAATTTCTTTTTCAACAATAGGTAATGTAACAGGTTTTTGTGTAGATGAATATTGTAAATATTGATGTAATGCTTGCTGGTACATTTTCCATTTTTCTTCAACACTAAGATCACGACGTTGTAAAATATTACTCATTTCTTCATCTAATCGCGATTGATGTGTATCTATAGACTTAGCATTTGATTGAAATTGATGCATTGCATTCTCAGGAACTAAAATCATTTTACGTAAGCCTGACATGATTTTTATCTTCCAAAAATACTACTTGCTACAGCTCCTAGAATTGGACCTAGTAACATTGGTAAGAACGCACCGCCTTTCTGAAGTAATATCTTCCTTTTCTTGTTTAATGCTGTACGTTGTTGAGAAAGAACTCGCAAGATCTTTTTATGTCTACGTAATCGTTGCTTCTGACGAGAATTTAAAGGAATGTTCCCTTTTATTGTATTTTTAGCAACTTGTGAAATGGTTCGTATTAAATCACCTGAAGCATTTTTCAAAATATGTTTACGTTTTGCCGCTTTGCATTTACACAGAGCACGGAGTGTGCTAAAGTGTTGTTTCACCTTCAACATCTTGATAACAACTAAACATAAACTACCATTTCATCGTCTTTTACGCTTGTGTACACATACATTGTTTCATCGGGAAATATGTTTGTACGAATTCGTAATGCGTCATTTGTTTTCTGTGTTAAATCAAATAATAAATAAGTATGAGGCGATCGTGTAACTTCATCAAATACATCAACAATATGTTTACTTTGTCGTGGCATGATTTGTCTAGCTAAATATTGAATTTGTAATTTATCACGTGGGTTTTTAAATACTATAATATAATGTGCATTCAAACTAATATCACGTGCATATTTTCCTTTTGGAAACAAATTTTGTACTATAAATATTACAGTTAATTTTTTATGATGTGCATATTTTGTAAATAAATTTGCGACATCACCATTGGTTTCAGACATTAAATCATCTAATATTAATAATGAATTTTCTTCAATATGAAAAGTATTCATATCTGGAATTCCCTCTACGAAACGAATATTTGCATGAGAATCCAAGTGTGGTATTACTGCCCCATAACACCATACAATTTCACGAAATGTTGTAGTAAACATATGTTCACGTTCATTAAGTAATCGATTTACAAAACAAGTTTTACCAGTCCTTGATGGACCAGCAATTAAAATCGTAGAGGGATGATTAAACTTTAACATCTCGTTATCAAATGAATGCATGAAATAGAAAGCTCACCTTTTTATACATTCGCACACACACTCTCACTCAACAATATTAAAGTGACTAGACTATTAAAATGACTAGAATATTTAAAATGACTAGAATATTTAAAATGACTAGAATGTTAAATGACTAGACTTTAAAATGACTAAAATATTAAAGCATGTTCTTAATATAATCGCAATCAATAAGTCAATAAATAAATAAATAAATAAATAAATAGAGCTTCAATATGAATTTTAAGAAAGAGTTTGCATAGCAATTATTTAACAACGAGCTTCAATATGAAGCGAACCGTCGAAGATATGCATTTGGCGTTCGTGGGTCAAACGTTAAGTCTCTTGGTATCCGTATGGTAATGTCCTAGTCTTGTGTATGTCATGTAAAAGAATATCGTCTTCGTCATCAATACGTTTACGTTTTTTGTTAACCATACGGTGTGTCTTGGTCTCACGTCTTGAAAAGATTTGGAACCCACGTTTGCGGATAATACTTGTAGGATTTTCTATTATTACAGAATCAATTTCTTCTCGCACTAATGCATAGAAGCTCTCAAAATTAATTTTTTCAGAGGTTCTATGGTTCAGTGTTATCCCCCGAATTTTGTAAATGTGCCGAAATTCCCCTGCAGCATTTCTAAGCCGCATACAATAATTTTTGGGGCCAAGAGCAATCAGAGTGATAAATTCCCACCCTTCATCTATTTCGTCTTTTAAATCCCCAAGATAATTACCCAACTGTAACACGGGTTCCTCATCTTTCCGTTGTAAAAACATAATACTGTCCGTATCACAGTAAAGTGCTCGTTCAGGTCCTACAGCAGTCAAAAGGTCATAAAGTTTAAGTCTGGCCCACGAAGTAATAAATGCTGCTAAGACAACATTGGAAAATCCTAACGGGGTGTTATCATTTTCCAAGTCCTTGTAGTTCATTAGTAAATGACTATCACCGACTGGAATCACTGAATGAACTTCATATCTTGCCGATGAAAGGTACCTAAGAAACTCTTCTGAGTTGTTGAGGATTGTACACTTCATCGTGTCCGGGCGTTGACCCCATTTCCCATACAGCGAATTAAGGTATAATTTCGCTGTTGCGCGCAATCCCGGGTTCTTCCTTATATTATCATAATTTAATTTAATGCCTTCATGGGCATAATATTCATCGATGTATTTCTTTTTGTCTTCTTCGGTTTTGCAAGAAGCAGGAAAACCTGAGGCATCCTGTTTCATTTGAAGAAAGGAATTCACGTAATTCCCGAACAGACCACCTGAATTCCCTTCTTCTTGGTCCATGAGTTCGAACTCCCAAATTTCGTGAATATCGATGATCTTATAACCTTTTTTAAGAGCAAGGTGTGGCTCTGGAGTACAAAATGTACTTGTTATTGCGCGATCCATTCCTTCATGTGTACATTCACCTACAACTTCATTTCCCTCTTCTTCCATACATGTCCGGCACAAGCCAAAAAGTAAGCGTCCACCTGCCACATATGGGAGAATAGGAAAATACATGTTTTTAGGAGGCATAATGGTACATTTCACTAACCCGTGAGTATTTTCCACTTCTGGAAAATCCGGCCCCCTGTGAATCTTAGGCATTCCAATCGGCATTGGTCTACGTGCCATTAACCAAGGATACAGAGATGTAATATCGAAGTAACGGATTGTCTCATTATCCTTGCAATTAACGTATGATCTGAAGACTTCAGTACGTCCACCTTGATATGCCATTCTTGGAACAATAGGATCCGCTAGATGTGTACAATGTTCTTTAATGAACTTTTGTAAATCTTTATCTGTCTTCACCTTATTGTCCCAAGTACATTCCCAGATCTCGTGTAACTTTACACCAAGATTTTGAATGTATTCTCGGCGTCTCATGGTTTGTTCGTACCGTCTTGCATACGTATCGCAAAGATCCTGAGAACCATGAATGATTTCATCACGGTTATTAGGAACACATGAAACACACCCGTGGAAAAAACAGCCATAAAATTCATACGCTGTATTTGTACTTGGATCATATCCATCAACCCTGTATTTACCGAAGCGTACCTCCGGACCAGTACCACAGTACTGGATATTCCTACCAAGTTGATGCTCAACATATTTTAACCACAAGAGTGCTTTTGCACTTTGTCGCTCATTATGTTGAAATCCCTTTGGTGGAATTACAGCAATGGTATTCTCCGGTAAGTACAGAGTACGATATGTTTTCATACTTAACCCTGCAACCGTAGAACAAGCAATAAAACATTGGAGACCATTCGTCTTCTCTTCTATGATGTTACTAAATTTGATGATAGCTTCTGTAAGAATTCTAACGTCATTTTCACAGTAAGCTAACATTTCCTTTTGGAGATCGTACTCCTCGCCACTTGCAGCACGTTCTTGGTGCCAGGCGATTAGTTGTTTTCTTTCTTCCGTGTTTCGCGAGTGAGGATCAAAATATTCAAGAGCGGGAACCGGACCTACATAATTTTGATTTTCCAAAGTGTTAAATAAATATGGGAAATTTCTCTTTTTCAAATTTCCAGATAGACCTAACGTTTTAGGAATTTTGGATAATTTAATTCCAAGGAACAAATAAGTGTCACGGAAGAAGAATCTATTTGCAATATTCATACAAAATATTTTTTGACCCTGTATCAGAACATCAGGAATAATATGTTGCTTCTCAATTAGATTTCTTAAGCAGAAGATACCATCAAAACGCCCAGAATTATGAGCCAAAATTACTATGCGTTGAAACACTGGACGCGCCATTAACACATGTTTAATGAAGTCATCCATTGTTTTAAAAGAAAACGATCGATTTCCATTTTTATCACCGCAAAAGTTGCAGGGTTCATCCAAAGATTTACTCATACAGTGTGAACATGTATGTCTGCTACAAATCAGGGCGACTTCATGTTTCCTTTCACCATTCTCATTTTTCGGCATTAACATCGTTTCTATATCATATGCAATGTACATAAACCTTTTGATATGTGTAGGCTTCAATTTTTGCACAAAGTATTGATGATTAGGTTCAACGTGAACCTTACACGTGGCACAAAAATGTTCACCACACTTATGTGCAACTTTTCGAAGTCTACTGTCAGTCATGCGATTACAGTCGGGACAAACCTTTACATAATGACACTCACTAAAGCCAGCCTTATTACGTGCCAAATGATTATTAAAACATTCACCCTCAGAAAACTTTCTATTACATGCATCACACTTGATTTTTCTTAATGTTGGGTTTTGGTAATGCTGCTTTTTACAATCCGAACACCGCAATTTACACTTGTGTTTACGCCGACGATCATCGTATGCTTCCAAACATTTAGTGCAATACTTTCTATTTTCTAAAAATGATGTAATGCACTTAATTGGTGCGAAATGGCCAACTGTAATACCTCTTTCATAATAAATATACATTTGTTTTGGTGCAGGAGTTCCAGGGACAAGTACCTTATATTTACGCTCATTAACGGACTCATCTCTTATATAAACAACAATTTGATACTTCCCTGAAAAATATTTCTGAAAAGTATCAACATCGTTTAGATCGCAACCATTCTTTGCTTTAACATTAACATTTGCATCCCTACAAAGTTGCTCTGCTTTGCTGTTCCAAAGTTTATCATTGTCTCTTTTTTTATTATATAAACTATCTGTTTCCATTTAGTTTCTCCAAATACCAAACAATACTCTTTGGCAGACAGAGCATATCAGAGCCGTTAATATAAACAATATGGCGGTTGAGAACTTTTTCCATGTCTTCGTAACGGGCGGCATTACATCTTTTTGATATACCTTGCCCGCTTACGTTTTTAACTATATGAAACCGAAATTGAAGTTCATTTCCGAGCAAAAATTCTTCATTGGAATTTAGTATATTTTCCAATGAAGTTAAAATGACCTCAGCACTTAAATCGCTCTTTTTTCTCCAAGGAATATACGCTGGTTTTTTGTTTCTACTGTTCGAGCTATCGATACAGAGACCAACGTAATCCTTTGCTCGGGCGTCAGCGAGAACCTCGTCTAACGCAAAGTTAACTAATTTCTTAATATATCCTTCTGGATTTTCAATATTGTTTTCACCAGAAGGACGAACAGCGATTTCTCTTCCACGAAGATTAAAATTCGTGAAATCTTTTGTGCTGTCTTTTACGATTTCGAAGTTACCATCATCTGATTTTTTAAATTTTTTGTGACCAACTTGGTCGCGCCTATGCGACACATTTCCATGAGATGGTCCTGGCTGAGGAGATACTGATCCATAGCCAACAGTATCCCGTGAACATTGCACATCTGGATGAACACTGTTTACAGGATTTGTCCCTTGGGTCATTTGAGCAGATGCAACTGCATCGATACCCAACTCTTCTTCTAAAAACTTACCCAGTATCTCCATATAATCATCATTATTATCAACGGAATTTTGATTATATTCTTGTTGTTCAGCATCATCAACAATCATTCTATTATCCATCATATTACCCAAGTTTGAATTTCCTTGGGGGGTATTGACTATGGAATTATTACATGACGATGCTAGAACATTACGTTGGGCCAAAACAAAACGCGAGCCATACTGATAAAATTCAGATACCTCTCTATCATTTACTCTATCAAGTTGTCCTTCTCCCCTATTAAAATAATGAATAAACCTCTCGTGCGCTAAATGATACATGTTCTCCCCTCTGAAAAATCCTGCAGAAAAAAGATCTAACACATCTGCAGAGGAAAGACATGTATTCAAAACTGCGTGTTCATCAGAAGCAAAATACTGATGTAATAATGAAAGCAAATACTCACACCTTTCACTCCCTCTATGGCCATCCTTCTGTAATTTAACAATTTTCTGCCAAGCCGCCAGGACTCTTTCAGCATTATGCAACCCCTTCAACTCTTCCTGGAAGAGGGTTTCATCGACGAGGTTAAACGCCAAGTTAAAGAACTCCATCTGTAATCAGGAATTTTGTTTTTTCTTAATATGAATATAATAATAATAATAATAATAATTTGATGTTTCTGTATATCTGTTAATACAGTCACTTCAACTTCAATATATGTACTTGTTTTGTCTTGTTTTGTTTTCCTTAACAATAATTTCTTCTTATGTCCAATTTTTATCTTGACTAATAATATACAATAAATTTAAATTTGAGGATGTAATAAAATTGTCATGCAGGTATCGTCGTCAGCATTCAAATGATTATAATTGTACAACAATACGGTATATATATACAATACAAAGTATGACGTCACACAAATATAAAGTGTTAGAAAATAAGTTTCAACATGTTTTGCAATTTTCCTCGTAGTTTGCACTGCAAACGATACGTAAAAGATTTGAAAGGGGCGGAAATCAAAGCCATGCCGCCTACAGTGGGAGAGGAAATCAAAGGAATCCCGACAGAGTGGGAGAGGAAATCAAAGGGATGCCGACTGAGTGGGAGAGGAAATCAAAGGAATGCCGACTGAGTGGGAGAGGAAATCAAAGGAATGCCGACTGAGTGGGAGAGGAAATCAAAGGAATGCCGACTGAATGGGAGGGGAGGTAAAAGGAATACCGAGTGAGTGGAAAAAGAAATCAAATTATTTATCAGTTCACACAAAGTGTTCCGACTAATTTATTAGGAGAATTTAAATAAGAACGATTTTTAAAAGGAAACGAAAAATAAATAAGTTGAGTGGGAGGGCAGATCAAAGGAATGACATCTACAATGTAATTATAAGGCTTGTGTTACATAGACATCTTTCTTGAATGTTAGTGAAAATATTAAATTAATATGATAAAATCATCATAGGGAGGTCAAGAGATTGGAAAAACATAAAATGATAAAAAAGAAAAGTGAACATGTCCGTCTGGACATCAAGAATAAAAATATTTAAACAGTATAGTGAAAATCATCATAGGGACGCCAGAAAATTGGAAAAACATAAAATGAAGAAAAGAGAAAAGTGAACATGTCCGCCTGGACATCAAGAATAAGAATATTTAAACAGTATAGTGAAAATCACCATAGGGACGCCAGAAAATTGGAAAAACATAAAATGAAGAAAAGAGAAAAGTGAACATGTCCGCCTGGACATCAAGAATAAGAACATTTAAACAGTATAGTGAAAATCATCATAGGGACGCCAGAAAACTGGAAAAACATAAAATGAAGAAAAGAGAAAAGTGAACATGTCCGCCTGGACATCAAGAATAAGAATATTTAAACAGTATAGTGAAAATCATCATAGGCACAGAAAATTGGAAAAACATAAAATGAAGAAAAGAGAAAAGTGAACATGTCCGCCTGGACATCAAGAATACAAATATTTAAACAGTATAGTGAAAATCACCATAGGGACGCCAGGACATTGGAAAAACATAAAATGAAGAAAAGAGAAAAGTGAACATGTCCATCTGGACATCAGAAATAAGAATATTTAAACAGTATACTTAAATTGAGTATAGGGACTGTGGAATTGAGGAAAAACAATGTTCTAATCTTAACAAAGGAAATTTAACATTTCGGCTATCATGAAAGATACTTCCGTCAATATTTTATTATAAGTTCCCGTAAAAGTTTATAGTTTGCACTCAACTCTGTTAGTTGTCTTTTCTAAGTATTGCATAATAAGTTACTATATCTTCTGCACATCTAACTTAATCAAATTTAGCTTTTGCGCATAAAGAATACTATAATTTGTGCGTGGCGTGAAAATGTACAAGTCCATCTTAATATTGGTTGTTTACTAACATATACCTACTGCGCAACCATATCACGCACTGGTAGCCGTCGCGCAAAAAAATAAACAAATTTCAACATGGCGGGAAAATGTATACGGTCATCTTATCATTGGCTACTAGCTATCATGTAATGCACCTACTGCGCAAGCATGTCACGTACTGTTAGCCTTCGCGCAAAAAAATGAACAATTTTGTGCATGGTGGAAAATGTACACGCGCACCTGAATAGTGACAGTACACATATCTAGCCTGTATTATCATTTACTGAATGTGTTGTGTACAAGAACAACAAATACTAATAAAATCACTATGGATCTCTTGCGTACGGGAGCGGTGTGTATAAATACCATATGTTGTCTAAGCATTAATGATCTTCGCGTAACACGTACCTATTCGCGTGCATAACATTATAATGTACATCTTCGCATTCGCGTCGGCGTCCGGACGCGTTTTCCATTTGCGTAGCCCGCGTCGCGAGGGGTTTTCCGCTACCGGGCAACCGCGTTGCCGCAACCGGATATTAATGATTACGTATTTAGATCTAAGACAGTTTCCTACTTGTGCAAGCAATATCTTTTACGCAAAAGCCATTATGTAAGTGACAAACTGTTTGTATATTCAAATGATATTAAAATTAAAATTGTGTATAGGTATAATACATACAAGACAATAACACATATAAAATCATGTGTACCATTGCAGGACACAAAACAGTGCAACAACACAATCATACAAAGTCATACATACGAAAAGCTACAATACACATCCACACATACAAATATATACATGTACACACACCCTAATGCTTCACCACATACAAACACATATATACTCAGGTCTAGAATGAGCTCCCACAGATAGAAACATATGTACATACAGGTAGAAGGTTGTCTACTATCGAAAAGGATAAGTCACAAACACACATAAAGACACACATATGTACACACGTGCATGTTAATGTCACCACACACATCACATACATATGCAAAACCACAATAATACAGCAGGAAACACAAAACGGAAGCCTATCAAAACCTACAGAGGCAAACCTATGTACATGCACGGCAATGCTCCACCACACACATCACCTACATACGAAATATCTCAATAATACAACAGGAAACACAAAACGGAAGCCTACCAAGGCCTACAGAGGTAAACAGATGTACATGGATGGCAATGTTCCACCACACACATCACCTACATACAAAATATCTCAATAATACAGCAGCAAACACAAAACGGAAGCCTACCAATGCCTACAGAGGTAAACCTATGTACATGCACGGCAATGCTCCACCACACACATCACATACATAGGCAAACAGCAATAATACAACAGGAAACACAAAACGAAAACCTACCAAGGCATACAGAGGCAAACCTATGTACATGCACGGCAATGCTCCACCACACACATCACCTACATAGGCAAAACATCAATAATACAACAGGAAACACAAAACGGAAGCCTACCAAAACCTACAGAGACAGACCTATGTACTTGCATGGCAATGCTCCACTACACACATCACCTACATACAAAATATCTCAATAATACAGCAGCAAACACAAAACGAAAGCCTACCAAGGCCTACAAAGGCAAACCTATGTACATGCACGGCAATGTTCCACCACACACATCACCTACATAGGCAAAACATCAATAATACAGCAGCAAACACAAAACGAAAGCCTACCAAGGCCTACAAAGACCAACCTATGTACATGCACGGCAATGCCGCACCACACATACCTCATACATAAGTAAAACTGCGATAATACATCAGGAAACACAAAGGGAAGCCTACCAAGACCTACAAAGGCATGCATTTGTACAAGCATGATAATGCAGCATGAGACACATACATACACACACACACACACACACACACAGACACACACACACACACAGACACACACACAGACACAGACATATACATACATACATACATACACATATATGGTCATAAACCAAAAACAATTAAATAGCCTCAAATAACGGATTCATATCAAAAGTTCATACAAAATATGCTACAAACTTGTCTTGATATCGTTCTCCTCCCCTTTCTCATTCCACCATTTCACTCATCATAAAGAAAACTAGAATAAAATAGCTCAACATGTGTATTCTTGGAACGTAAAACTAATAGATATCATTTCCATGTATGTAAGATACAAATATACCAGTCACCCCACCGTAAAAATGTCTTACTACGCCCAAAAAATGCATATAGAACGTTTTATCCTATCTCTTTCATGAATATTTAATCTTTCTAGCCTAATTTTTTTTTAAAAAATAAAAAAAGATTCCAATGAATGAATGAATACTGGTTCCGTTTTATTAAGTCAAAACAGAAAAGTCTTCCTTTTACGGCCGACCGTCATAAAAACATCAGTTGTCATTCAAGGGAATTCCGGCCAGGAAGGAAAAAGAAAAAAAATGTCAACAATAACAAACAATTTTGCCAAAGCAGTTAGACTTGTCTCATTCATTGATAGTTTCGTAGCCCGGAAAAGGGTGTTCTAGGGGGAAAAAGGGAGGTCTGGTTCATTCACAAGTTTTGCTAGTATTTTTCTTCTTCTTCTTCTATGGACGTAAACAAACCCTTATACCTATTTCATTTACAAACTTAGAGGATTACCTGAGTCTCCCAAAAGAGAAAGTAAACCTCCTATCTGGTTAGAAGAGCGTGGTCTATAGGAACACAAAAATCTTGTAATTCACGTATATTTTAGCATAAAATGAATAAAATTAACATGATTAATTCCCGTTTTTAATCTTTTATCATTTCCAAATACTTTTGACATCGCAATGCATCATAATAACCCAAAAATTCAAACATATATTCGTCTCATAATAGTACTTTACTCTTATAGAAGTCCGTATTTACATTGAAAAAATCTGTTAAGATATGATTCTATCATTTATATTTTCAATACAAGAGTTCAAACACCGATACCTACAATCGATAAATGTGTTTACTACAGTATTATTCTATTTCTCAATCGAACGTATAACTATTTGCTTTCTTTGCTAAGGCTGGTACGGTAAGTCAGTGATAAAACGTTTACTCTGGTCCCAGGTTCAATTTCTGTCCATGCAAACTTATGTTGAACAACATTGTCTAATTTTTTTCTCGTGATTCCTACCGCTTTCATTAACTGCAATTTATAATCTAATCTAATCTATTATGTTAGTCTAACTGACATAATTGTGGAACGTTAAACTGATCAACTTCATTTTGTTTTTTGCATTCATTATATTCACTTTCATTTACTTCAAACAATTTCCAAGTCGTAGCAATTTCATTCCATTAAACATCAAGAATATCATATGAGCTCCCTCTGGCATAAAACCCGTGTCTCCCCCCGTACAATCAAGTGTTGTTCCCTCTAAAACATATAAACAAATTCTCGTTGATTCAAAGATATGTCTGCTAAGAGGACTGATTCCCTCCCTATGTCCACATTTCAAATGCATAAAAATAATAAATATTCTTACCTTAATGATGAACTAATCACAGGAGTAATGAATATATCACCAGCAAGGTTTCATACAAAAACAATCACAACAAGTAATATCACACAAATAATATCAAACAGCCAAGATTCACCCACTCAAAAAACAGAGATCAAGTCCAAACGGAATACTTGTTCAATAATAAAATGTTCGTTTCTCTTCTTATCAATTTTATAAACAGGTCTTCCCGCCAAAACAAGTTTGGGCAACTCAGTCCCCGCCCTTCCAGCCTTCCGTTGCAACATAGAATCCGGCGCGGGTCTCTTTACAGCAGTCATAAACAATAAAAGAAAGAATGTTTCGTTTCAATACAATCTTTACAAAAAATCAATAAAACAAATTCATGTAACAACCTAACTGTTACGTAAAAGGGGGACAATACATAAAGCTTTTCCAAGTTCAATGTCAAGTTTGGGTTTTATTTTCTTTTTTTTCTGTAAGGGAGAAAAATTTTCTTGAAGGACATTCACATTCCTAGAATGCAATCTTCACAAAGCTCTCTAAAAAGTAGACAATAATCCCTAACAGTTTCTTTTTTTAACAGTAACTAAATTGCACAATTGTGTTCCAAAAATCTTTTTGAGGGGGACTCTGGTATCTATGTGAAGGCCACTCTGTAATTAAATCTGATGGTTGTATCTAACGGTGAATCCTAATTTTTTCACGGCTCCTTTCGGGTGAAGGACAGTATCTCATAAATACCAACACAGAATCACAGGTGTATCCTCCAACAAAGATGGGTAAATCTCAAAGAATTCTTCAAAGAATTCGTATATAGCCAATAATAAAGCTTTATTTTCAACTTGGCCTTGCATCAACTCTCCAAAACCTTGAGCAAATTGTAATTTCTAAGAATTCAGGTGTTCTATTACAAAAAATCAATAATAAATGATGAAAGAACGTATCAAAAACAACAATAAAGTTTTATTTTTCAAGATAACCTTCAGTCAAATTGTATTTTCTACGAATTTTAACTTTCACAGCCATAAATTGTCATTGAACACATATTTTCAATGCAATAAATAACATAAAAAACACTCATAAATAGCAGACATCCCTTTAATCAAGCAATAAACCTTTATTTTTCAATTAAGTATAACTCGTCTCAATGAGACTTAACTACTACGAGGAGTTTGTCCCACTTCTACTGTGGAAGTGGAATTAATACATATTGACGAGATTACTAAACGCACTACAGCACGAAGTTCAGTTTGAAATACTACAGAATACGATTCTTTTTAAAAAATGGAAAAGCCAAGAGAAACCAATTTCATCTTACATTCCTTTGTGGCAGTCGGACACAAATCATTACACTTATCTCAAGAAGCATTTTTTAAGTCAGATTATTGGGGGGGACAGTCCCCCAGGTCCAAGATTGAGGGGGCATGTCCCCCTCGTCCCCCCTGGGATTTGGGGCAGTGTGTAAAATTAAATATGATATATATGTATATTTATATGAATTGTAATTTTCAAGTATACGAGGTGCATTCGAAAACTCGAATAATTAACATTTAAAGGAACGGTCCAGAATTATTTTTCTTTTTATTGAGTAAATAAATAAAAAGGAAAATTCCGTTGAGCGCCATAATATACAACAGTACGTTGTATACTTGTATATTTTTACTACTTGTAAATCCTTATTTTATTAGGGCGTAAGATATTTTAAAATATGTACTAGGCTGATTATATAATTCGAAGAATAAGAAGAAAAAGAAATATTTTAATTATAATATCGATATAAAAAGATATTCATATGTTTTTATATGTTTTAAATAATAGGATTTTGGAATGTCGTTGTCAGGACAACAAAAACAATAAATAAATGGATTTTTATTCAACGGAGTTGGCATTTTAATGGCTCAATAATTTAACTGAACCGTTCTATATCGCCGTCTATTTCCTTCCCAAAATTAAAATTAGCCAGGAAAGAACATTCAATGAAAATGTTACACACGTGCAATCTACCGTGACGAGGGTCATTGAGGCGCTTCCGAAAGGACATTACAAACTCTACTAGCATTCGTTGAACGTGCCCTGCGGTGTATTGATGCGGAAGTGATGTATTTTGAATAAATAAAGTACAATTGGTAAAATACCTAATTCATTTGGTTTAATTTAAAAAGTTCCGTTATTTTTCTAACATACTGTGTACATTTGCACACTTTCTTAATCAAATTGTAATTACTTGTATACCAGAGAAATACTTGTCATAAACCAAAGATTTGATCTTCCTCATCATCTGTACTATTTTTTTTATGATAAAAACAATCTAATTTCATTATTTTACGTGAAAATATAGCTCTTACCGGGACCAAGTACAGTACCTTAGGAAACCCTATATATCTTCTGAAAGCTTTTGCCATTACAAGTACGAAACAGTTTTCAAATCACGGGCAAACCCGCAATCTGACCTTATAAGGGAAGTGTTTGTTGGTGTTTTTGACCCTATGTATGTCGTATTCGACAGAAGTAAAACTGAATGTTACGATGCATGACGCGTAAGTGCTTCAGCCCGTCATGATCCTTTACGGCTAATTGCTAGAAAGTGACCCGGGCAAGGGTATTATAATATCGCTTTGTACCCACGCGTACCCATTCGATCAGTATTGCCAATGAATTGTAAATACAATGTGGCAGATGGTTTCTGTGCCACTGAATGCATATCCATGAAATGTGGCATAAATATCATTCACCACTAGTGAAAATATACTGTGAACGTATTCATCTCCCAAGAACTCCAGTTTGTCAGTGTTGGCAACCAATTTTAAAAATAAGAAGCTGTAAAACAGGTTCCGTGCGATGAAACGTTTATACACCAAGCTTAGCAAAAACTACGCTATAACTATAGCAGGGCCAACAAAAGATGGTCTCTGAAGTTTCTTACCACATGCGGAGGGATAATGCAACTTCTACGTTGGTGCTAGTGTTACCAAACACGGTTAGTCTGTCTTACACCATTAGTTAAATGGTCATTATAGATGCACTGAAAAAAGCCTTGATACGTGAGTAGTGGCAAGGCCGTTGTGAACTGTCGGAAACCTTCTCTTGCTGCCCCTGCTATAAAAGACGATGAGTGTGACCGTCTCCCAACCATTCTAGGCTGTCAGTGTTGCCAAACAAGTGTAAGCATCACAATGTTGCAAATGACGTGCGTGTCATCGAAAGAATATATAACGAATGTGACAGAAGCAGCATTGGACAATGGAAAACATAATGTGTGTGTAACCGCGTCCTTAGCATACAAATCTGGCAGTGTTGCCAACTAATGAAAACATTCAAGATTTTCGCATGATGAATCATCCCTAGTTAGCACTTAAAAATTACCGTTTTTTTTTTATTTTTGCCTTTGAATAACACACTTCAGATACTACCTAAACATAGTGTCTTTTATTATCGGAGCCTTCCTAACAAAAATTTCTGGGTGCGCGCCTATTACACTACACAGTTGGTAGCTGCACAATTTTTTTTAACAACGTTTCCTTTTAGAACAATATCATAAAAATAAAAATAAAACAACCAGATAAATATAAAATTTAACAAGCTGAGGTGAACCGAAATCAGAAGCTCTCGACGTAGAGTTTCAATTCGTCCCGGAAAATCCGGGACCGTTACAGAATCGAGATCTGCGTCCCGGAAATATTTCTCGGGACGCTTAAGTGACCCGAATTTCAGTGAAGAAGAAATGAAGGGAATATTATAGTTTTTTTTTTTTTCACAGGATTAGGTATATCATTATTCTCTTCAACTTCTGAGTATGCCAATTCAAACGCTGAAAAAAAAGAAATACATAAAACACTAATTTAATTAACTTCACGATTTAACTACTTTGACATTGAACAAAGCATTCGTTTCATTGGGCCAGAGACAAAAGCTTTTACTGCTCAATCTTATTGTTATCTTTAATACTCTGTTTCAATCTTCATCTTGCTTCACAAATATTTTAATCAATAATCCCTGATCGATATTTCTGGTAATTTTGCGCTGACCATTCAAGAAGAAAAATATATTGTTTTAATTAATATAAAGTAGTAGTAGAAGTAGTATATTTCATATATGCTACATTTCTGAGACTTGAGTCTTGATAGTACGTGAAGTTTAAATCAAAGGTTATGTTACGGACGGCAAATGATGGCTTAACACCAAAAACACATTCCTGGCCGGGACCGGAGGTTAGTCTGTTTTATGTTTATTAAACGTGTTTAATAATTACAGCAAATGAAATATGTTTATAATAGAATGTGAAAGAATACAGTTTTAAAAGAATTAAACTACGTCAACATGTTAAAATAATTAAAAGAACCTAATTAATCAGCCACTTTGTACTCTCGTTTGCTTAACTGGATGAACCGAGGCCTAAAGGAAAAAGAGTTTTCTGCCCAAATCTCATAAGCAGTGGGATATTTTAATATTATAGAAACTGACTCTCCTTTCGCTTAGAAGTGTAATTTTCAAGACGCTGAAACATATAGTATTTTATTACTTTTAGTTAAAAGTTCAAATGCCGAGTTTCACGCATCTAGCTTAAACAAATCCTTCCTTAATTTATTTACATATTTTCTGAGTAAGTAATGGGGAAATCGAACATAAAAAAATGTGCTCCCTTTGCTCTTTCCCTTTTACGTGTTCAATTTTCAATTTTCAGTTTTTTTTTTTTTTAAATAGGAAAGCTTATATGCCAAGTTTTATTTTACTAGCTTTAGAAACTTGCGAGATACACTACCCTTTAAAAAAATCTTACCCCACCCTTTTTACGATACTTATTTCCAAAAATTCTTTCTTATGTACTGCTTTCATAAGAAAATTATATTTTATAACTAAAATTCATCGACTCTACTTGTAGTAGTATGCCCAAAAATCACTCATCTTTACTCTTTTATATAAGAGTACAGAAGATAAATACAGTCAAACAAATGGACTCCCATGAACAGTTTCCGATTTCTTATAACTAACTTATTCGTACATTTCCCACAAGCTGTGGTTTTAAATTTACGCTCTGTCAAGGTCCAGGTTTCAAAAAGGAAGTAACTGGAAATACAATAATATTATGTATTTATGTACATGTGTAATATGTATAAATTTATTGTCTTATTGAAGCTTTCGTAATCTGAAAATAAACTTTTGATTTGCTTTTAATATATAAAAATCAAGCTCCCCTAGAAAAAATTGCAGGCTACACCCCTAAATGACTATGTAGTAATTTCTGCAAAAATGGCACAGGACCTAAAATTTAGGTCTAGTGCCTATATTTTTAGGACTTGTGCCGTTTAGAACTTATGAATGTCACCCAATGTATTGCATAGTAAATGTTCTTTGTTCAATTTTAAATCTACTGCGTTCTTTATGTATACCGTTGGTATTTAATGTTCACTCGTGAAATGTCTAGTGAGCTTTTGTCTTAATTAAGTAAACTTTGGTGGATTTTTGTCTTACTCTTAATAAAATTCGCTCCACACAGTATATATTGAAATTCTGAATGTTTTCTTGCTTTCAGAAGTCTGGTAAAATATGCTTTTTAAACATTTTTTCATTTTTTTATTTATTTATTTTTGTTTTAGGAATTTGTCTTGGGGTTCTCGTATCTCCATTCGAAAGAAACGAATTTCTTAACTAATTATGTAATTAATTCTTAGAATGAAATAAGTTGTATTATGTAATTCACGTATAAGTGCAGAACAGATAGTGATAATAATAATCTTAGTAGTACAAATATAGCTGTTATTGTTGGAATTAGCTACGTTCGTGACATTATTGCCAACTAGTTGCTGCATCGTCGCAATTTCGTGGGGTGGTGGCGAATTTCAGAACTAAAGCAAGTGAATGAAAAAGGCACAAGACCTAAACGGCACAAGTCCTAAAAGGCAGAAGTCCTAAATGCCAGAAGTCCTAAAAATCATATCGCGGCACAAGTCCTAAACGGCAGAAATCCTAAAAATCATACCGTGCCACAATTCCTAAACTGCAGAAGTACTAAAATTCAGGTCTAGTGCCTATATTTTTAGGAGTTCTGCCGTTTAGGACTTCTGGATGACACCCGACACATCATGCTGCCTCAGTGATGGTTTGGTGGGGAGTGAGCTACTCAAGCACAACCCAGCTGTATTTTTGCGAACAAGGTGTTAAAACATCTGCCAAGGTATACCAGAACACAGTGCTAACACCTATAGTGTAACCACTATCTGCTACCATGTTCCCTGGAGAAAGGTGGACCTTCCAACAGGATTCCGCTCCAGGCCACACAGCGAAACCAACTTAGGACTGGCTGGCGCGGAACGTCCCTCACTTCATTTCTACCACTGATTGGCCTTCTAGCAGCCCGGATCTTAACCCGTTGGACTACAAACTTTGGGCAGTACTTCAGGCAAAGGTCTGTCATAAACGGCATCCATCTGTCGACAGTCAGAAACAATCTTGGCCCGAGCAGTGAACAATTTTCCCATGGACAGTTTTGGGTAAGTTACATGTAAAAATGTTACGCGTTACAAGTTACTTTACTTTTTCCTAAAATGTAACGCGTTACTTGCCCCCAAAAAGTAACTGTTACTTTACTTCGAAAGTAACGCGTTACTTTTAGGTCTGAAACTTAGAATATGTGAACAAATGTTATCACTTCAATTTTCCGTACTACTATTACTATCGCTTTTATTATTATTATTATTATTATTATTATTATTATTATTATTATTATTATTATTATTATTATTATTATTATTGCCCTTTCTGAATTGCTTTATGTAAATGCAAGGACACATTTTTACTTGACAGCTATAAGTTATGAATATTTTCATATAAGGTAACATTGGCTAAAATGCCATACTGCGTTACTCGTAGGGATGGGCTAGGGTAACCAGACGTACTGATTTTCGCAGTACAGTACTGTTTTTCAAAGAGCTGTCCTGCGTGTTGCGAAGATGTCTAGGAAATCGAGAAATATCCTTCTTCTTTAAAATGTCCTGCGAAATGTCCAGAGTTAATTTATTTGCAATATCTTAATGTTTCATTCTTTATTCACAATATTTTGAATCAAACACACTCTTTTCCTGAATGATGAACCGCTGTGTTTTTTAACACTCCTCAGAAGACTAGGGATGGAGAACAATCAACAAACCATTTTTTACAATACATCGCTTTTACTGAGAAGGCCTTGTTGAGATATCGGTAAAGTAGGAAAGGTTTCTTATTGAACTTATGACAGTGATGCTAACCAAGTTAAATAGAAGTTCCTTTGTGCCGGTCTAAATTTTCTTTCATTTCTTAAAATAATACCACGCTTCGAAATTTATTATTATTATTATTATTATTATTTAGCCCAACACGAACTTTGACTGTACGTTCATAAAATAAACCAATTTGTTATTCATCAAAGCATTTGGAGTTGTGTTTAATTCCTTTAATAATTTTGTTCAGTGCTTCTTCTTAACAAAACTGTTCATTAACTTAAGGTTAACATTAATTGAAATAATGATATGCGTATTGCCGACGCAGTAAGATATCATATACAGTACTATTATACTTGTGTCCTACTTTTCGATTGTTAGAATGTGGTCATCCTACGATGGGCACGAGTGAGTACGAGCGAGTATTCTTTGAAACTCGATTCGACTAAAAACAGACATCTTTGAACGCGATTCGAAAAATTTCCTCCAACTCGACTCGAATTCGGGTCGAGTCGAACCAAATCTAGTTTGTAGTTTCGAGTATTCTCTTCAAGTATCTTGCATAGACAATATAGGTTATCAATGATACTAGTACTACTACTAGTACAACTTTTATTATTATTAATAATAATAATAAATAATAATTATAATTATAATTATAACAACACTGTGTTTAAACATGAAAGAAACGCGGTCTGTGTTTGAATACTAAAAAACTAGTTGATTGCTAACCTCGGTAGTCGTGAATTCTAGGAGTCAAGGATATTGTTCACGAGCTTGTGAATTTGGGTTGAGGGTTTAGGTTGAGTATTCGGGCTCGAGCCAAACATTGTTAAAAGTTATAGGGCACTGGCCAAATATCTTCAAAACTGTTCGGCCCGGGTTTACAATTGTAAACAACTTGAGCAGCTGGGCTCACAGCTCACTCACTATGGACCCGAACCGAGAAGTGAGCCGAGCCAACAGCTCACCGAACCGTGTCAGCAAGAGCCTTCGGCCCAGATGAGCCGAACCGAGCAGATGGTTCATCCAACCAAGCCAGCTCGAGCCGATGGTTCACCCCAAGCGAGCCGGCTCGAGCCATCGGCTCAGTTATTACTTCCCAACTGAGCTTCTTATTAAAAAAGTCTCTTGTGGTCTCGATATCGAGACGAGAAGACATGCGAGCATGTTTCCTCTAGTGAGCAACATTAAAAGTATTCCATATTACTACTTAGCTTACATTTCTCATGGCTTTCGCTTTCTAGTGGAATCAGGCCATGATTTCAAAACGAGTTAAAACGTAATAATAATAATAATAATAATAATAATAAATATAAGTATTCCATACATATAGAAATGCTTTTGACCAAGCACACAAGAAATTATATTTTGTCCATTTAGCACTATCATTCTTTTGTCACTCACAATTATTAATATTCATATAGTAAATATCTTATAATTCTTATATTTTAAAATCAATTGACAGGTCTCTGATTGCTTTTATGGGAAATAAATATTTGTTTTTATAGATACTACGCAGTGGGGATGATCGTGCGTCGTTTCGGTCCTGCGCCGTGTCGATCCTGTGCCGTGTCGATCCTGTGCCGTTTCGTTCCTATGCCGTGTCGATCCTGTGCCGTTTCGGTCCTATGCCGTGTCGATCCTGTGCCGTTTCGGTACTATGCCGTGTCGGCTCTATGCCGTTTCGATCGTACGTATTCTATGCATATAACTTGAACAGGCATAGAATCGACAGGAGTTTATAATTTGTAAGAGCAAAGATTAAACAGATAATAAAAATATTATTTTTTAGGCACATGATTAAAAGTTAAATTATTTCAGAGCAGCGGCGTGAGAGCAAAACGGCACAGGATCGACACGGCATAGGACCGAAACGGCACAGGATCGACACGGCACAGGACCGAAACAGGTTTCTGAGCTGAATTGTCGGTCGTATGCCGTGTCGATCCTGTGCCGTGTCGATCCTGTGCCGTGTCGATCCTGTGCCGCATCCCCCAGTCCGCAGCAAAAAACCTGCAACATGAGCATGTAAGTTTATTGTGAAACGGAGTCTTTTGCTCCAAGATAAGTGTGCAGGGGAGGACGCCGATGTTTCTCCTGGCGTGATTCGTGGCACTTAGACGTTATGTTGATTCCCTGGGCTTGTTAGGCGTAGTTTCACAACAAACTTACATGCTCATGTTGCAAGTTTTTTGTTGCGGATTGTACCTAACTTATAGGTCCCGGGCCTCTTTCATCCTTCCCTTTCCCCGGATAGTGTGCTCGCCGAGGGACGTCATCCCTCAAAAAACATGTAAGAGCTAAATGGCCTTAGATGCCGAGAGCCCAGAAATCTAGATCCTAAATCCCCTTTCATTTTACTGGGAGTTTGGAGGCGGTGGCCGCCATGTAGTGTTCAAAATAAGCCTTCTACATTTTAAGTTTTTAAATAATTTGCTTGAGAATTAGATATTGTTAAAAATTATAGTTTGGAATATTTATACTGAATTAGGCTAGGTTAGAAGCTGATTTCCACTTCGTTTAACGTTTATCCGCCAATTGACGCAACTGCTGCGCCTGGGCTTTAGCCCTCAATAGCTCAGCACCTAATTAAGGTAAGAAGATGGAAATACCAATGTATTTCTGAATGATGTAGCTTTCTGTCGGTGTGCATTTTATGTATGTGGGGATACCACGGCGGGGAGAGGAGGGTAAAGGCAATGTTTGTTCAACAGTTTTTTTTTGGGGGGGGGGGGACATTTTCAACCTTAGATGTACTCATAATAATTGGTGTGTGATGCAATGAAGTAGGCCACTATGGTAATATCTTGTATTTGTATTTGCTTATATAGGGGAAGTAGGGAGGGGGCAAACTTGGCCAAGTTTTGGAGTTTGTTTTTGACGTATTTTTACGAGAAACATCACTAGCTCAGCCCCTAATTAAGCTAGAAAGATGATTTGGTATCAATGTATTCCTGAGGGATGAAGCATTCCGCCAGTATGCATTTTATGTATGTGGAGGTGCCACGGCTGAGAGGGAGGGTGATGTTCATTTTTATCAGGTTTTGGGGGCATTCCACCCCTCCTTTGTGGTACACCCATATAAATTCGTGTGTCACGGAATGAAGTAGTCTCCTACATGATGATAACCTATATTTGTACTTGTTGCTTATAGGGGCAAGAGGTGGACAAATTTGGCAAATATTGGTGCCAGGGCTCCGCAGTAATCGTCATCTTTTATTCATATTTATGATTTTTGTTTCTTCTACGAATATGACGAGAATTGCGCGAAAGTTACCTCATTGGAATCTGTTGTCTATAAGCTTTCGTACGGTGTATGAATCATGACTCTGATAATTACGGGGTTTACCAGGGCCGCCGACAGCCCTTCGAGAATGATACACAGGATGGTTTTATAGGAATTTTGCTATTAATTTTTCTATTTGTATTGCCGCAATGGCTACAGTTTTATATATTATTGTCATAAGTGTGTGGCCTACATATTAGCATCATATGAATCATGACTGCTAATTAGGGTGGTCACCGTGAGAGTCCACGATTTTGTTAAAATTCCTGGCGGGCGTTTAGTTTTCTGATGCACAGTTCGTGGAAGTAATGAATTACATGATTAAGAACTGATTCATATGAACCGATTCCCGGAGCAGTTTAGTAAGCATTTACTAAAGATAATTTTATTCTCCGAAATATTGTGGGAGTGAGTTTCTCGTGACAATTGTTTCGAGGAACTGATTCTTAGACTGTTGTGATGAATCATTCTTGTAAAATAATTCTCGAACTGCTGTGGGAACCGGAGATGAATTCGTTCCAAGAATTATCTAGTCGAAGTAAAAACTTACCCCTGAGGGGAAACTCCTTGAATTTGACTCAGTCGACACCCATGAAATATTTGTTTTAAATTTCTAAACGGAATGGGGTCCAATGCTGCAACTGATTTTTAATTAAGGATATTATACGTGTTTTTGCACCTGTAACTTGATTGAATAATATTTAAATAACTTGTTGTTTTTCACATTTGCTATATCCTACCCAAAAAGAGAAATAGTGATATAATGTTTTCAAAGTGGCTGGTCTTAGGTTTAAGATGGGAAACCAAGCGGCTTAAATCCGACTTTGAGGCAGTACTCTGTAATAATAAGCTCGGGTATTATTTAGTTTCTTCCCGAAATCACTTCGTAGTAGCTCTGGCTCAAGTGGCGGTAGTGATCAGGCATGGGTTGGCCCACCGGGACATGTCCCGGTCCGCCCTTCGAAACATCACATTATATACAGGGTGTTTCGAAACAACACCGACAACGTTTGGGATGTGATTCCTGACACCAAGATAAGACAAAAAGTATAGACCAACCTGGGTGAACAAATGCTTCCTATCGGAGTTATACGCTGCCGAAAACAAACAAACAAACAAACAAACAAACAAAAAACTAACAGTAAAGATCCATAGCTCTAAAACTATGGGACTTAGGTTAGTCTGATTAAGATTTCATTTAGGAACTAATATGCGGGCTATCCAAAAATAAATATTTGAGAATCCTAAGGCACTCACGCGACAATTTTTGTAGAGGGAGTTTGGCTACAGGCATATAATATGAAGTACTCACCAACTACCTCTATAAAAGTTGTTGCGGAAGTACCGTAGGATTCTGAAACTTGGATATTTGGATAGGGCACATAGTAGTTCCTAAGTGGCCTCAATCCGACTACGGTTGTCCCCAGTGATGTAATGCTAATTTTTTAGGTGGGTATATCCCTTGTCACACACACACACACACACACACACACACACATACACATACATACATACATACATATATATATATATATATATATATATATATATATATATATATATATATATATATATATATATATATATATGATCTATACTTTCAGGCTTTGCACTATTAAGATTTAAACTTGAAAGTTCATAAAAAAGTTATGGTGAAATATCCTTGCTTATAGGCAACTCTCACTGGCTCTCTGCGCGTATTGGTTGCATAACAAGCAGGATATGTATATGAAGTAGTAAGAGAAGTCTGAATGGAAGGCTATGTTTTGGAGAACAGTTACCGAACCACTTAACCTATCAACCATTGACTAAGAAAAAGATTACCTATAATGGTATAGATTAATTTGAAGCCTTATTTAGCTCTCTATGTTAAGTAGGTCAGGCTCTAGAAGTGGTTGTACTTGTAAGAAAAAAATGACTTTGACCAATGTCGTTTCCGACACCCTGCTCATTCCTTTGGTACTATCTATCACTGTGACACTTTCAAATGATGTATTTAATGTACACAGAAATACACATATCTCGTTTGAGTTAAAATGTTGAGTACATTTGGAGTAATTTAAGATTGAAATTTTGAATTTTAACATTGTAAATCGGTCGCGAACCACAGCCTACTGGCTGCTGTGATAATCAGGACCATAACCAAGAAGAGATTAATGGCCCTCAATCTGTAGTTTGTCCGTTCTGCAGCTTACAACCTCTCTCTTTCTCTCTCTCCCAAATTGTGTTTAGTTGTTCTTCTTTTGCCCTGAAAATGAATTTAGCTTTCTTTTGTCGGATCATAATTGCATTAAAATAGAAAAAGCTTAATTTTGGTTTCGTTGCCGCATGACAGTGATAGATTCAGTGATCCTCTATGCTAAGTACCAACAGCAATAATATCGAAATTAGTATTCGTATTAACACTAATATCGGGCTTATTGCTGTTAGTACTTAGGCTACTGTGTCACTCAACTATTCAATTAAAACAATGACAGCTATGCCCCAATGAGCAAATAGTTAATGACTTAAAGCGTTAATAACTAAATATAAAGAATAAACAAATAATACAATAATACGAAGACAAACTATTTTCATAAACTTTCACACCTAGAACTTAGAATTTTAGATGTCTCGGGAAAACAGAAATAAACTTGGTTATGCCACTGTCATAAGTTCAAATCTAGTGTTTGTTGTGATCTTCAGACACAGAGCTTTCTTTTGCTGCTTTAAATGCATTAAGATGGTTCCGGGATTCCACCTTAAAATGCAGGATAATATTTCATGCAGTCACGGTGTTGAAAACTGACACTAAACTTCAACAAATTCGTATAAAGAGCGGCTCTTGAGGGAAGTCACATCGGGTCTATGCCAATTTATGGTCGAATATTTTTCGTGTTGGCAACTTGGTCCGATAAGTTTTTTTTTGTTTTTTTAATTAAACGTTTAGTATGTTTTATCAGAAGCGATTCAAAAGAGCCGCTTCGACCAAACAGCAAATAGGCAGCTTGGAGAGCATTTTCGAGGCCAATTTATGGTTGAAGATACCAGCGCCCTGATACCAGCCCTGATACCAGCGCCGAAGTTAGAATCGAGTAGTATCGATATACCAATCTAAAACTTTAGGCCAATAATTTCTTTCAATTCGAGCTTTAGGTTTCCCGTCAGGAGCGATTTTTAAAAATCACAAACGGCAATCTTTCCGAGAGAAGTAGCTCAAATGGTAGAGCGTGGCTTCGCATTCGGTAGGTCGTGGGTTCGATTCTCGCTGCCAACCATTCTGTTTTTCCTCAGTTCTACCATGCAAATGCCGGGATAGTACCTACAAAACAGGCCCTGGCCGATATCTTCTCAAATCCTTTCTATTATTGTTGTTAGATATGCAGTATAAAATGGCCTCTGAGCTGTATCTGGTGGTTGTTAAATAGATACGCACTTTGGGGAAAAAAGGAAAATAGATAGACAAAAAATGCTCTTACATGAGCTTAATAAGCGTTTAAACACAACACTATTCCATGGTACCGATTCGTACCATAAATCCCCAAAGGGTTAAAGACTACTAAGCAAATATTTTCGAAGTGACGGCTGTATCGAAAAGATCAAAGATGCTCATACGCTACAAGTCTTTCCCAGTGTTGGGTAAGTTACTTGTAAAAATGTAACGTGTTACAAGTTACTTTACTTTCTCTTAAAATGTAACGCGTTAGTTACTTGCCACAAAAAAGTAACTGTTACTTTACTTCGAAAGTAACGCGTTACTAAAGCGTTACTTTTAGGTCCAAAACTTTAAAAATGTGAAAAAAATTGACTTCAATTTTCCGTACTACTATTACTACCGCTATTATTATTATTATTATTATTATTATTATTATTACTGCACGTTCTGAATCGCTTTATGTAAATGCAAGGACAAATTTTTACTTGATATATGAACATTTTCATATAGTGTAACATTGATAAAATGCCATACTGCGTTACTCGTAGGAATAGAGGGTATAATTATCAATAACACTACTACTACTACAGATTATTATTATTATTATTATTATTATTATTATTATTATTATTATTATTATTATTATTATTATTATTATTATAACAACACTGTATATAAAAATGAAAGGTAGGCGGTTTTTATTTGAATACTAAAGAACTAGTTGATTGCCAACCTCGGTAGTCGTGAAGTCTAGGAGTCAAGGACATTGTTCACGAGCTTCTAAATTTGGGTTGAGGGTCTAGGTTGAGTATTCGGGCTCGAGCCAGACACTGTTAAAAGTTATAGGGCACTGGGCAAATATCTTCAAAACTGCTCGGCCCGGGTTTAGAATTTTCAACGACTCGAGCAGCTCGGCTCACAGCTCATTCACTATCGACCCGAACCGAGAAGTGAGCCGAGCCAACAGCTCACCCAACCGACTCGGCTCAGTTGAGCCGAACCGAGCAGATGGCTCATCCGTACCAAGCCAGCTTGAGCCGATGGTTCACCCCAAGTGCGCCGACTCGAGGCATCTTCTCAATTGAGTTGAGCCGAGCTGAGTTTGTTATAAAAAAATCTCTTGTGGTCTCACTATCGAGACGAGACGAGATGGCGAGCAGTGTCCCCTTAAAAAAAAACTAAAAGTATTCCATGTTACTGTTTAGCTTACATTTCTCATGGCTTTCGTTTTCCAGTGTAATCAGGCCATGATTTCAAGACGAGCTAAAACGAACGAGCCATTTATCAAACTCGACTGGACTCGAAACTCGACGCGAAAATCTGAATCGGCTCGGAACTCGAATCGAGGATATTACCTTTGACTTGATTCGAAACTCGACTTGAATTCGAGTCGAGTCGAATTTTAGCTTCACTTGTGCTCATCCCTATGCGTTGGAAAAAATGGTTGCTTCTTATTATTCTGCTAAACTAATTATATAATAATAACAATGTTGTTATGTAAAATTAAAAGTACAGAATATAGAGAAAAATTACACTACAACTAATAAAATGAGATCACATGAACTGGGAGTGAATCAAAACTTGTCAGTGACTCTAAAATCGATACATGCTTTTTAAAGCTAGTTTCAAACTCTATAATCAACGGGACTCTAGGATAAGCAAACTGATCTGAAAGAACTCCAATATTACATACCATCAGCAAACTATTTTCTAGTAATAAAGTAGGCCTGCTCATCAGAACACAGTTTATTCATATTAACCCCTTACTGTATATAGTTAATTATGGCACCCTAGTTGTTGATAAATATTTTCCGCCGGGGCACTTCAGACACTTTACTTTTAAAATCTGTCCACCATCATCCTTCAAATGTTCGAACGGTAAAATATTTTCGTTCTCCATCTTCATAAAAATAACACAAATCAAAGTAAAATAGACTACCGGTATCATTGCACTCCTAGTTCACTCACTGAATGTATTGATTTGGAGCTATCAAAATCTACGACAAAATCTTCCAGGTGCTTGGAAACAGTACACGTGATTTCCCTAAGACTCATCATCTTCAAAAAACAGCAAGTGGCACTACGAACTTATCTGTTTCTCTGTGTGTCTGTGACTGTCGGTCACTGACATACGTAGTTCATGCTCGATTGTTTCATTCTGACAAGGGACATCACCCAATTGTCCGGCTCCGATTTCAATGAAATTTTTCTAGCTGATAGAGGACATATATGTATTATTTGTGGTGATAGAAATTTTTGCCATGGTGCATGTTTTCTATTTTTTTTATAATTTTTAAGAGTTGTGCTGTGGTTATTAGAGATTACTGCAGAAGTCCCTTACTAACCTTTGTAAACGGAGCGTTAATGAAAGAACAACCATGTAGATACATACAAGGCCTAGGGGGAAGTTGTATGGTAGGTACGACCTTGACGGCAGCCATCTTAGAATTCGCCATTTTGAATTAAGGTCAAGTTTTTTAAATGGGAATAGAGTAATATGATAAATAATTTCGGGCTAGAATTTATTCACGAATACAATGGTGAAGCTAGTTTTGAGATACACACATTTGGGGAAAAGTTACAGGCATCTAATTGTTCACTTACTACGTGCAAAAGTCCCTTACCTCCGCTTCTAACCCGCGTATTAATGATAGTAAGTGGATAAAAGCTTCCGTAATACATATTATGCCTAGAGTGAAGTGATACGATAAGGGTATCCTTGACGGCAGCCATCTTGAAATCCGCCATTTTGAATTTAAGTGAAGTTTGGAAAATGAAAACCATAGCATGTGACACCTCATTTTAATAGCAATCTTTTTTCCTAAAAGCCAATGGTATGCTTATTTTTGTTCTATAGTTAACCAGTACGAATTTAGGACTGCTTCTAATGTGCACAAAACGTCCATTATTCGATCTTTCAAATTGGCAACACTCCTAATTTTCAACGCATGTTTTAAGATTCCAACTGGCACCTTGCAATTGTTGCCATGGCTCATGTTTTCTAAATTTATTACATTTTTTAAGAGTTGCGATTTGTCAGTTCATGAATAATGTTAAACATCCAATTTGAAAGATCGAATAATGGACGTTTGGTGCACATTAGAAGCAGTCCTAAATTCGTACTGGTTAACTAAAGAACAAAAATAAGCATACCATTGGCTTTTTGGAAAAAAGATTGCTGTTAAAATGAGGTGTCACATGCTATGGTTTTCCTTTTTCAAACTTCACTTTAATTCAAAATGGCGGATTTCAAGATGGCTGCCGTCAAGGATATCCTTACCGTATCACTTCACTCTAGGCGTAATATGTATTACGGAAGCTTTTATCCACTTACTATCATTAATACGCGGGTTAGAAGCGGAGGTAAGAGTAGCCTTGGTGGAATTTGTGCTCAAAAATGGGGGAGAAAGTAACAATAGAAACCCTTTGTAATCGTAACAGATGCTCCTTGTGTAACTCTGACATAATTTGAACCTCCTGTCATTAAAAGAAAGAAGAAACTGTCACTTGAAAGTGACATATAGGTGTATGAGAATAGTCTAACCATGGGAGGTGAGAAAGACATGTCAAATAACTTTTAGAAACATGGGGAACACAATAGGAATGGTTAGAATTCGAAACTGAGAAGCTTTTTGCAACTGTCACGTAATTTCATCATTTTGTCATTAAAAGAAAGAAGATACTGTCACTTGAAAGTGACATATAGATGTGTGAGAATACTTTAAGTGTTGGAAGCCAGAAAAGAGTGTTTTAAACATGTCTAATAACTTAGTTTCATGTATTTAGAAACATGGGAAATGTGAATAAAGAACAATTGTTAAAAGCACAGCTAAAACTTTCCCTTTTTGCTTTCGGAAGAAGTCTTCAAACAAGATTTCTTTAAGGTATTTCTGCATATATGATTTTATTCTTGTAAAAACTAGATTATTGAATTAATTATTTATGAATATTAATGAGATGGTAATGAATATTAATGAGGTGGTAAAGAAAGGGTTAGAAAGAATGATTTTTTGTGTTTTGCGTATATTTTAGAGGTATATTGGGATATATGTAATATAGAGTAGTACATATTGTACATAAATGTATCAGAAATTGGGGAAGAAATGGGCGCAACTCTAAGAAACGTATTTTATGTATTGATATGGTATTTTCAGTAGCTGATATGGGATTTTAGCATAGAATATTGTTTTTTTGGATACTGTATGGGTCTAATGGTGTACGAAGCTTAGACGAATGACAAATTACATGTATATATGAATATATGATTAGTTTGTAAGTGGGTACATGTATGTATGTATATTGCTTGTGATATCGGGACAGGAATATATGTATCATATTGTAGACATATTATCTTTTGTTTTCATGTAAGTGTTTTAAGCATGTGTTGTTGGTTGCGTGGCTTTAGGGGCTATACTAGGTGGGATGCAAACACCTGAAGTGTTTGTATTGTAGGGTTATATATTGGGACTTTTTATTGAGGTAGCCTTATTTTAACGTAATGTAGAGTTGTGTATGTTGTTTTTATGATATGCTAGTTGAATGCAAACGCCTGAACTGAATCTATTATATTAATATTGGATTATATTGTAGGCTTATATTGTGACTCCTTATGTATATAAGTGTTCTAGATTACCTTGAATAGCATGTTAGGATGTATATATTGTGATTTTTACGTACGTAGATGCTTGTTACACATGTCCTAGTGGCATTTTAAGTACAAAGGATATCACTGTGGTATAAGCCATTTACATATAGATATATTTTCACTACAGTATTGTAATGTCATATATTGGTACTTTTACTTACTTCTAAGATGCTTGTTTACCTTGTAGAAGACATTATGGCGTCAACCTGGTTTCCAACTTAGGATGATTTATTGTAGGAACATAAAATATGATAAATACGCATAAATAACCTTATATGAAGCATACGTATTCTTCCTTTATCTTATATAGAATACACATACTTCGTAATATATGAATATTTGTTTGGATATAGTCATTGGAATAAAACATAATATCGTAAATTGTTACGCTTTATTGTATTTATATAGTCTACAATATTCTATTTCCAATATTGGCATATTTATATACATATATAGATATATTTAAATAAGATATTTACTATACTTAGAATATTCTTAATAACTTATTCCTATATTTACATTATATATACGTAGAAGTATCAACAGATAGGTCTTGTGAAAAAACTTATGAACATATTTGATGATATTATGACTGTTATAACATCATGCTACCTTTAGACAGTCTACTATTTACATATTTACTTCTATATATACAGAATACCAATCATTTAACACACTTAATACTTTGATAACCATATGGCAATGTTCTATAGTCAGTAATACTGTTATGATTTAATCGTCTTCTTTTATTTTGAACTTTCTGATGTGTTTTAGTTTCAGACTTGGATACGATCACAAACCCTTGCTTACGAACAATTCTTCCTGGATTGTGTAACTGTTTTTTGTCAGCTTTATCCCGAACTAGTTGATAAAAATGATCAAAGTTAATTTCTTGTCGTGTACGATGATTTAAAGTTATTCCTCTAATTTTAAATACATAATCTACTTTCCCTGTTTGAACTTCTTTCATTCTATAGGCATAATTTTTTGGCCCTAAGCCTATAAATGCATCAATTTCTCAGCCATCAGGAACTTCATTAGTTAACTGACCTAAATAGGAACCCAAAGAAAGTGGAGGCTTTTCATTACGTGATTGTGCAAACATAATACTATCAGTGTCGCAGTACAATACACGATCAGGATCTATAGCTGTTACTAACTCGTAAAGTTTTAGACGCGCCCACGAGGTGATGAAGGCTGCAAGGACAACATTGGAAAATTTCCATGGTTTGTTTTTGTTCTCAATGTTTTTATATGATAGAATGAGATGTTGCTCTCCAATAGGCAATACAGTTTGTACCTCATATTGTGGTGCCCATAGATAACTTAAAATTTTTTCTGGAGTATCTACAATTACAGATTGAGACAAATCTGTTCGCTGTCCCCATTTGCCGTATAAAGAATTGAGAAATATTTTGGAAATATATCTTAGACCAGGATTTGATTGAATGTTATTTTCCGTTAACTGAATGCATTCATGAACATAATAGTCTGCAATATATTTCTCTTGATCTTGTTTAGTTTTGCACCAGCTAGGAAATCCTGAAGACTCCTGTTTCATTTTTAAGAAGGAATTGACAATCTTTAAACAGATTATTTTCTGATCCGGATAATTTGAATTCTCAAATTTCGATAATTTGTAAAATTTGTAGAATTTTGTATCCGAGATCTAAAGCCACATGAAGTTCAGGAGTACAGTATGTACCAGTAAGGACACGCTCAGTATCATTATGCATGCAATTGTTGACACTTTGTTCCATACACGTACGGCATAACCCAAACAAAAGGCGATCATTACATGTATATGGTAAAATTGGAAAATATAAGTCTTTGGGAGGTAAGATACTACATTTGACTAATCCATGAATACTTTGCACTTGTGTAAAGTCAGGCCCCTTGTATATTATAGGTTTACCTATAGGCAATGGCTTACGTGCCATTACCCAGGGGTAGACTGGTAACATCATAATATGCTACAAACTCTTTGCTGGTACATTCGTACAAGGCATTAAAACATTCTGTACGTCCACCATGAAAACTATCTTTAGGTACCAGATGATCAACAAGATCATGACACTGTGTTTGAATAAACTGTTGCATAGATGTTCATTTTACTTCGACCTCACTCACCCTCGCCCTCGCAGTAGCAGTTGGCCCTCGACCTCGTTCACCCTCGCCCTCGCGAATGTAATTGTCCATCGCCCTCGCGCGCGCCCTCACCCTCGCTGTCGAAACTTGTCCTCGCCCTCGCGCACCCTCGCCCTCGCTGTCGAAACTTGTCCTCGCCCTCGCGCACCCTCGTCCTCGCCGTCGAAGCTTGTCCTCGCCCTCTTGCACCCTCGCCCTCGCCGTCGAAGCTTTTCCTCGCCCTCTTGCACCCTCACCCTCGCCATCGAAGCTTGTCCTCGCCCTCGCGCACCCTCACCCTTGCTGTCGAAGCTTCTCCTCGCCCTCGCACACCCTCGTCCTTTTCGTCGAAGCTTTTCCTCGCCCTCGCGCACCCTCACGCTCGCCATCGAAGCTTGTCCTCGCCCTCGCCTTCGTGCTCAAAACTTTTCCTCGCCCTCGCGCACCCTCGCCCTCATATCATTGAGGGCGAGGGTAATTGAGGGTGAGGAGGCCTCGAGAGGGCTTCCTTCGTGAGGATCAGAGCATCAATTATTCAACCTATTTGTTGAATTATTTCCCTATCGTCAGTGGCGGATCCAGGGGGGGGGGGCGATCGGGTCGATCGCTCCCCCCTAGAAGAGGAAACTTCTTTATTTTATATATACAAATAAAACGCATCCCAGAGTTTGGAGCTCTTAAAAGTACCTCTAAGTAGTAGTATTACAACCCACCACCCCCACCAGAAGTCCGTCCTGGATTCGCCCTTGCTTAACATAGTCCTAAAGAAAGGAAACTAAACATATCATCGTATAACTTACTGTGGAACACCTAAAATGGAACAACTGTTACAATGGAGATCTCGGTGATAGTGACGTTTACATCATTTATCAACAGTATCCAATGCCTTTACTTCAAAATGTTCCTCGAACTACGATGCAAGCATAAGTATTCATCCACACACGGGTGGCTCTCATGAGGGTGAGGGTGAAATCAAGGTTTGATGAGTGGCGGTAGAGTGACTGCCGCGGACTATCTGTCAGAATTTGACAGTCAACACATTGGCCATCCCTGATGTATGTAGCGTAACTGAGGAATTTGAACAAATTCAAAGGGAAAGATCTAAAGAGCTTAATTTTGAAACTCCGTCAGCAAACAAATAAAATACTTCAGAACACTATTGTTGAATTATCACTCGGAAATATATACCCACTCTAACCTATAACATGAATGACTTCATTGATTTGAATGTGAATCTAAGTTAATTGGTATTTTAAAATATAAACTGAAATGTGTCAATGTGTTTATAAGGTTAATTTCGATGCTCAAATATTGTTAATATTCACCACTAATAGAGATACATTTGTCCTACCTTAACAATGTTAAAATTTTTAATTTTTATCAATAATTGCCATAAATATGAAACTTTGTCTTAAGAAACTACCCTAGGGGCCAATTTGTGCACTTTATCACTTTGGTCTTTGTTCATTTTTGGCAGCTATCATTGTTGGAAAGTTTATTTTCAGTAATTCCCACAATTATGAAATTATATCTTTCAAACGTTGTCTCAAGGATACCTTACACTACAAATACGTAAAGGCAAATGAAAAATGAAATCTTTAGTTTAAGATCCCACGGTTATGCAAGCTAAATGCTAAAGGAGACAGAAGTGAATGATGAAAGAAATAGTTGAATGAGAATGTGGTAGGAAACTGGAGAATCCCCAGAAAACCCACGAACACGATGTCCTCCACCACGAACTTACTTGGACGAGAATCGAACATGCGACCCTTCGAACAAAGGTAATTTCTCTATCGCTGAGCCACCGTTCCTCCCTAAATGGCACGCTCAGAGCGTAGCGCCTCCAGGGACCTTGGAAAGATTATCGAGCCTAAAATGATTTAGCACTGACTTTTATAAATCCACCAATTCAACAATTAATAATGTTGTGCAAACTTTAATACGTGCAAACTTTAAGATTGTAGTAATGAAAGAAAAGATGAAATCTTTAGTTTAGCGCCCCAGAGTTATGTAACTGCTAAAGGAGATAGATGAAATTGCAAGTGAATGATGATGAAAGAAATGGCGGAACGGGAAAGTAAGAGAACAAACCTTTATTTTCTTTAGCACAAATAATTAAATGTGTAGATTAATTGATTTCCAGAAATTTTATTATAATTAGCAATTAAAAACTGAAAGGGCGATCCCAAACTTTTCTTGCCCAGGACCTCGCAACAATTTGTTACACGCTGCCATACATCATTAAAACAGGAGTAGAGTGACTGAATTATTTTGCTCTGTGGTTGAAAAGTAATAATGCAAAACAGACAATTATTGACTTGAATTATTATTACTTGAATAGCACTTATAAGTAGAAAATTTACTTGTTAATTTCTGTAGGTTATTTTGTTCTTATTCTTTTATTTTATTTTCATTAATATTTTGTATATATATTGTTATTTTATAATTCAATATGTTTATGTATTTTTTATGTATATTCTTTAATATATTGGATACACCCAATATATTAATTTTCTTCTTTAAAAAAATAAAAAATAAATAGAGGATAGTTTAAAAATTCTGACTGGGGAAAGCTTTTCCTCGCCCTCGCGCACCATCACCCCCACCATCGAAGCTTGTCCTCGCCCTCGCGCACCCTCGCCCTCTTCGTCGAAGCTTTTCCTCGCCCTCGCGCACAATCACCCTCACCATCGAAGCTTTTCCTCGCCCTCGCGCACAATCACCCTCACCATCGAAGATTTTCCTCGCCCTCGCGCACCCTCGCTGCCGAAGCTTTTCCTCGCCCTCGCGCACCCTCGCCCCCTTCGTCGAAGCTTTTCCTCGCCCTCGCGCACCCTCACCCTCTTCGTCGAAGCTTTTCCTCGCCCTCGCGCACCCTCACCCTCTTCGTCGAAGCTTTTCCTCGCCCTCGCGCACCCTCACCCTCGCCATCGAAGCATGTCCTCGCCCTCGGGCACCCTCGCGGCCAAAACTTGTTCTCGCCCTCGCGCACCCTCACCCTCGCCATCGAAGCTTGTCCTCGCCCTCGCGCACCCTCGCCCTCGCGGCCAAAACTTGTCCTCGCCCTCGCGTCACTGTGGGCGAGGGAACTTGAGGGTGAGGATGCCCTCGAGAGGGCCACCCTCGCGAGGGTGAACATCTCTGAACTGTTGTTATTTTTTATCATTTTTTACCATGTGGTCCCATTCACATTCCCACATTTCAATGATATTAAGATTTAATTTTTTAAGAAATGGTAGTGTTTTCATACCGATCTTGTAGTGATGTACCTTGCTTAGAGGTAGAATCTAGGGACACGTGTCGTAGTGTAGGATAACAGTTTAAACGCCCGTGATAGTAACATCCATGAAATTCGTAAACTGTGTTTGTTTTACTTTGAAATCCATCAACGTTATACCTCCCAAATTGTTTTTCCAAGCCATTCCCAGAATGGAGAATTTCACTACCAGTAGTACGTTCTAAGTATCGTAGCCAATACATTGCCTTTAGACTTTGACGATCACGATGGTCAAACCCATAAGGTGGAATAATTGGAATAATTTCTTTGGGTAAATATAAGGTACGATATGTTAGTATTGCCAAACTAGCGATAGTTGACGCGACGATAAAACACTGGATACCATTTGTTTTGTCTTCAATTAAGTTTGAAAATTTAATGACAGCCTCTGCTAAAATTTTAACATCATTCCGACAATATTCAATCATTTCCTTTTGGAGATTATACTCCTCATTACTTGCAACACGTTCTTTGTGCCATATGATAAGTTGCTCTCGATCTTCAGTGCTCCTTGAATCAGGATCAAAATATTTTAGATCAGGAATTTTGCCTATATAATTTTGGTTTTCTAATGTATTAAACAAGTACGGGAAATCTCCCTTTCGTAAATTTGCAGAAAGACCTAACGTCTTAGGTAATTTAGATAATTTAACTCCCATATACAAATATGTGTCACGGAAGTAAATCTTTTGTCCTAAGCGCATTTCAATAATTTTTTGCCCTGACATTATTACTTCAGGTGTAAAATGATGGTTTATTATCAAAGTTTTAGCACAGAATTGCATATCATAATTACTGCCATTATGTGAAAGCACAAATGATTTTTTTAAACATTGGTCGAGTTATTAATACATGATTAACAAATTCTTCAATGTTGTTGAAATCAAACGAACGGAATAGATTTTTATCACCGCATACAAAGCATGTATCATCAAGCTTCATGTCCTTACACTTGTAACAAGCATGAATACAATTTACAAAATTTACGTGATGTTCTTGTTCTCCTTGTTCATTTTTAGGAAGCAACATTGTTTCTACATCAAAGATAATGTACAAAAAGGTATCTACATGTTGCATTATAGCCGTTTGAACAAAACAAATATGGTTATCACTTACATATGTATAACATGTTTTACAGTAACGTTCACCACATTCATGTTCAAACTTGCGTGAACGCATGTCAATCATAGTACCACAATGGACACAAATTTTCTTTGTTTAGCATAAACTCTTTCCGGAAACATTTATCGTTTTATGATTGTCAAAACATTCATCCTTAGAAAACAGTTTATGACAATCAATGCACTCGAGTTTAATATTATTATCATTATTACAAACATTGTGATACTTTCCGCACATTGGACATTTGAAGTTACACTTATGATTCTCGGTATGATAACCTTCCAAACAATACTGACAATATTTTTTCTTGTTTAATAGCGTTGTAATACTAGTAATTAATTCATAGTGTCCCCAAGTATACAAAATTAAAATTTTCTTTGATGCATGTATTCCAGGATAAATTATATTGTAGTTTCGAGTTAAACGATTTTTTTTTCGTAAACAACAATTTGATAATGAGACGCTAGCTTATTTTGATACTTGTTTACATCATTAATAGTACATCCATCATGGATTTCAATGTCAACTTTAGCACTGACACATAAATCCTTTGCTTGTTTCATCAATCGTTCAGGATGATTTTTCAATTGATATACAAAGTTATAACGATGATCAGCCCTACCCATTCCAAGAATAATACTTTTAGGAAGACAATACACAACCTTTTGTACAGGAATAGTACATTGATGCATGTGTGTTACAAGATCAACATATTTTGCTGAACCCATAGTTCGTCCCCTACCTTTACGTGAATCAACAATATGAATTTTGAAATTTACTTTATCACCTAATAAATAATTTTCGTTACTATTTAAAACATTTTCAATATTACGAAATAAAATGTCGGAAGTTAAATTTGACTTTTGACGCCACGAAATGTATATTGGTTTATTAATTGTGGAAGCAGAACTTTCTATTGTTATACCAACATACACATCATCATCGGCATCATTTAACACATGATCTTTTACAAATTCAAATAATAACTGAATATATTTTTCAGCATCATCTATTCCACCAGTCTGCATACGTTCAATTGTAACTTCCTTTCCTGTAAGTCCAAAATAAGTATATTGTTTGGTTGTACTATTAACAATACGAAAATATTCATTTGTTTTACCAGTCCCACACATGATAGGTTGTGATACAGTATTAGTATTAGGACTTGGAAAGTTTATAAAATTTTCCATGAACACGGTAAAGTCATCTGTAGTTAAACTATCAGCTTTTCCTTCAGACACAAGTTCCATAAACTTCTCACGAGCAAAATTCTTTATATTATCTTGACGAAAGAAGACTACATGATATAAATCAATAATATCTTTTGCAGACTTACATTTTTTCAAAACAACATGAGGATCACAACCAAAATGTATAAACAACGCCTGCAATACCTTGCAATAAGCTTCATTGCTTACCCTTGCACCCGTAGCATGACATTGTTATCACTTCCCATGTAAATAAAACTTCGTTTGGATTTTCATATCCACGTGCTTCTTGTGCTGACAACATGGTACAGATGACAGACTGTCCTTCCATTGTATTATTGACACACTAAATATGTAAATGCACTTTGAATTATTGTTTCTTATTCAGTAAATATGTTACGCAATGATGTACACAGAACTTTGATAATTGTTTTCACAGTTTTAAATGACAAGGTTTCGTAAGTAGACTTTTATGATATGATTCACAATGTGTTGACCAAAGATACACTTTTTAAGAATTTTTACACTTACCAGTAAGTATAATAATAAAACTTTCCCGAACTTGTTTCAGTTCACAACAGATTTAGTTGTAAGTTTACCGACACTACACTTGAAAGCTTGTCCGCAATTGCACTAACACTTGCCGTTAACTACAATCATAAAACTTCCCGTAACTTTTTTCAGTTTAGTATTGATGCACTACCACTTGCCACTCACTAACTATATTTTTTTAGTTCACCGAAGATATACTTTTAACTTTATCGGTTAATCCTTCAGTACTTTTCCGATAATTGTAATTTACAAATTGCCGTAATGAAATTGTTTTAGACTAATTACAGCACGCAGAGTACAAACAGGAAGTGTGTTTACTTTTTATTGATTGTTTATTATCAACACTAATAAATGGAAATTCCAAGAACTCCACACGAAGATTTCCGAAGATTGCCGAAGTTTCCCGAAGTTTTCCGAACATTGCCGAACTTAACCGAAGATGAACATGAGTTTATCCACAATTTCTGTACATGGTGGTTAATGTACCACACGAATAGTTCCGAAAATTGCCGAACTTAACCGAACATAAGCATAAGAATGTATTAACAATTCCTGTACACGTTTAGTAAATGTAACTTCCAAAAGACTTGTAACTTTAAAGATCAGCAAAGATATACTTCAAAGTTTATTATTAGATGTAACTTTGTAAAAAATTGGTATTTTAAAATAAATGATTTAACAACAGAGAGTATACCGATGATTGGCTTTACTTTAACACTAGTAATTCTATAGTGCGCGGCGCGACTTGCTGCGCTGGATTTATACTTTTAAAATTTAATCTCGTACCCAAACGCACTTAGTTTTGTAATCTCGTACCCAAACGCACTTAGTTTGTAATCTCGTACCCAAATGCTTTTAGTTTGTAGTCTCGTACGCAGGTGCTTTAACATATTTTAAATGAGTAACAGTAATATCACATAATGTGATATAATTTGTAATTGTAGTATTAAAGTTTGTAACACTTCAAACAATTATAGCTGCTTGTTTTTGTATGCTCTTCCATTGTGTTATTGGTCTAAATATTGCTTTCTTAGTAATGCTAAGAATTTGTTTGTTTACCTTGCTGTAGGTGTTTAAACCGGTTTAAACTAGTTTTATTGTTTTTCTTTGTAAAAGACACATTTCCTGTGCAAACATGGAAAACAAACGGCGTTTTAAAAATATTAAAAGTTGTGTCAACATACAAATAATTCCGATAAAAACTGAAAGTAACATAGTTACAATTATTTTATTCGTTCGTTTCATTAGAAGCTCAACTTATTTTTTGTTAACGTTGTTTAATGTCAACATATTAAAATTGTTGTGAAGTTATAAATAATTTTTAACAGAACACTCATAAAGTGTGATCATATTTAAATTAATGTGCAAAATCGTAAGAGCAGCTACGCTGTGAACTTGTAAATAATTCGATTGTTACAGAAATTCATAATTTTTAATGGATCGCTTCCATAAAAATTTTACTTGTATCGTTTGAGGTGCAAACACCTTATTTATTTAACCTCTCGTAATAAATTACTCGAACACTTCGTGTGAGCATACAAAGATAATTTGAAAATATTAAAAAATGTGAATTTACAATTAATTCCGATAGAAACACAAAGTAACATACTTGCAATTATTTTATTCGTTAGCTTCATTAGAAACTCAACTTTTTGTTAACAAAACATAAACTTCAACATAAGAAAGTTATTTTTAACACAACACACGTCGGTTAAACTTAAAATTTATTACATGAAACTTTTTGATTGTTAAATGGAGAAGTAAAATTTAAGTCAGTGTTGCAATTGAATACATAAACTAACAGTAAAAGAACAAGTTCTGAAAAAAAGTGCAGAAACAAAACTTAAAACAATGTTGCAATCTAAATTGCACACAAAATTAAAAGTACAAGTTCCCAAGAGTAAAGTGCAGAAACAAAACTTAAAATACAATGATTCAATTCAAAATACAGAAAGTAAAAAATAAAAAAATGCAGAAACAAAATTAAAACTACAAGACAAAAGATGTAAAACATAATAAAAAATACAAAAAAACTTAAAACACAATGTTGCAATCTAAATTGGAAAAGAAAATTAAAAATACAACTTACAAACAAAATGTACAAACCGAAAATAAAATTGCAGAAGCAAATTAATACTAGAAGTTTAAAAAATGAAACTGACATGAAAATACAAAAACAAAATTAAACAACGCTACAATCCAAATTAAAAGTACAAGTTCCCAAAAGTAAAGTGCAGAAACAAAACTTAAAACACAATGTTGCAATCCAAAATACAGAAAGTAAAAAAATAAAAAATGTAGAAAGAAAATTAAAACTACAAGATAAAAGATGCAAACTGATAATAAAAAATACAAAAACAAACTTAACACTTAAAGACCCATGGACAACTATAGTTGCCCTCTTGTTACGAGGCGTTCAGTCCCGGAAACAACTTTAGTTGCCGTGCACCCATAAAGGCCAGCTCCCGCACTTCAGCACGCAGTTGACGAAAGAAGCCAACAGCTTCATACAGCTAGTCCCTTCTGTTTACTTTTCACTAATATTTATCACCTTCATGCCTACAGGTCACGTACTGCGTAGATTTATATGAAATGCTGTGTCAAATGTGTATACCCCAAAAAGATATGAGTACTCAGAAGGAAAAAAAACATGTAGTTATTTTTTTCTCTTGTTTTATAAGCCAGTGGAAGTGTGTGTGGTTGTTTCGACATCCCTCTTGTAATTTGCTTAGGCTTCACTTCCTCTTTTTAGTTGAGCTTCTGGCGATGAATACCACCGCAACAAGTCGTGGTTCTTATGATAGTGGCGTATTTTCGCCCGGAGAAATTACGGAAATAATAGATGATAGCGACTCCGATGCTTTTGAAACGGACGATGAATCTAATGTTTAGACATTGCTACAATATTAGAATAACTAGAATCTTCCGACAGTGACACGAAAACAACACTCGATGCTGTTCTTAGCACTAGTTCTCAACCATCGCGCCGCGCTTCTAAACGTCCTCGTACCTAACATGTCACCAAAAGGGACAGGAGGGGGCGGAGTGACATATTGTGATATGTAGTGTATATTTAAACATATTTATATTTAGTTGTATGGTCGTTTGCAATTTACACGAAATTATCGGACAATATGTCTTTCGATTGGATTCCCAACATACAAAAAATATTCCTTAAAGTTTGCAACACTGTGTATTCAACGGTAACAATGCTAAGTGCATTACTGTTTTTCTGTTATATTAGTACATTTTTATTCGATTGAATCTGAAAGTTTCATTCACTTTAAAAGGGTAGTTTCTGAGTAACAAAATTTTAAAAATACATTTAAAATGGCCGGGATCCAAGCGTTTCTACATTTAAATCCCCTCCGGGTCTTTAAGTGTTAAAACACAATGTTGCAATCCAAATTGCAAAAGAAAAATTAAAAGTACAAAGAAAAGATGCAAACTAAAAAATAAAAAAATACAGAAACAAAACTTAAAACACAATGTTACATTACAAATTCTGAAATAAAATAAAAATTACAAATGAAGAAATAAAAATGCAAACTGAAAACTAAAAATGCAGAACTAAAATAACAAGGAGGAAACAAATTTTAAAAAATGCAAAACTGAAACGAAAATACAAAATAAGATTAAAACAATGTTGCAATCCAAAATACACCAAGGAAAATAAAAATACAAACATAAAACATATACGAAACATTATGTAGTAGAATAGACCGTAGATCTCACCAACTTTGTCCGGAAATCTCACCAAATTTGGTGTAAAGTCATGTCATTAAAATAATGACAGTCTATTCTACTACATAATGTACTACATAATGTATTACTACTGAAACAAGCAAAGGATTTGTGTGTCAGTGCTAAAGTTGACATTGAAATCCATCATGGATGTACTATTAATGATGTAAAAAAGTTTCAAAATAAGCTAGCGCCTCATTATCAAATTGTTTACGAAAAAAATCGTTTAACTCGAAACTACAATATAATTTATCCTGGAATACATGCATCAAAGAAAATTTTAATTTTGTATACTGAGGGACACTATGAATTAATTACTAGTATTACAACGCTATTAAACAAGAAAAATTATTGTCAGTATTGTTTGGAAGGTTATCATCATACCGAAAATCATAAGTGTTACTTCAAATGTCCAATGTGCGAAAAGTATCACAATGTTTGTAATAATGATAATAATATTAAACTCGAGTGCATTGATTGTCATAGACTGTTTTCTAAGGATGAATGTTTTGACAATCATAAAACGATAAATGTTTCCGGAAAGAGTTTATGCGAAACAAAGAAAATTTGTGTCCATTGTGGTACTATGATTGACGCGTTCACGCAAGTCTGAACATGAATGTGGTGAACGTTACTGTAAAACATGTTATACATATGTAAGTGATAACCATATTTGTTATGTTCAAACGGCTATAATGCAACATGTAGATACCTTTTTGTACATTATCTTTGATGTAGAAACAATGTTGCTTCCTAAAAATGAACAAGGAGAACAAGAACATCACGTAAATTTTGTAAATTGTATTCATGCTTGTTACAAGTGTAAGGACATGAAGCTTGATGATACATGCTTTGTATGCGGTGATAAAAATGGATTCCGTTCGTTTGATTTCAACAACATTGAAGAATTTGTTAATCATGTATTAATAACTCGACCAATGTTTAAAAAAATCATTTGTGCTTTCCCATAATGGCAGTAATTATGATATGCAATTCTGTGCTAAAACGTTGATAATAAACCATCATTTTACACCTGAAGTAATAATGTCAGGGCAAAAAATTATTGAAATGCGCTTAGGACAAAAGATTTACTTCCGTGACACATATTTGTATATGGGAGTTAAATTATCTAAATTACCTAAGACGTTAGGTCTTTCTGCAAATTTACGAAAGGGAGATTTCCCGTACTTGTTTAATACATTAGAAAACCAAAATTATATAGGCAAAATTCCTGATCTAAAATATTTTGATCCTGATTCAAGGAGCACTGAAGATCGAGAGCAACTTATCATATGGCACAAAGAACGTGTTGCAAGTAATGAGGAGTATAATCTCCAAAAGGAAATGATTGAATATTGTCGGAATGATGTTAAAATTTTAGCAGAGGCTGTCATTAAATTTTCAAACTTAATTGAAGACAAAACAAATGGTATCCAATGTTTTATCGTCGCGTCAACTATCGCTAGTTTGGCAATACTAACATATCGTACCTTATATTTACCCAAAGAAATTATTCCAATTATTCCACCTTATGGGTTTGACCATCGTGATCGTCAAAGTCTAAAGGCAATGTATTGGCTACGATACTTAGAACGTACTACTGGTAGTGAAATTCTCCATTCTGGGAATGGCTTGGAGAAACAATTTGGGAGGTATAAGGTTGATGGATTTCAAAGTAAAAGAAATACAGTTTACGAATTTCATGGATGTTACTATCACGGGTGTTTAAACTGCTATCCTACACTACGACACGTGTCCCTAGATTCTACCTCTAAGCAAGGTACATCACTACAAGATCGGTATGAAAACACTACCATTTCTTAAAAAATTAAATCTTAATGTCATTGAAATGTGGGAATGTGAATGGGACCACATGGTAAAAAATGATAAAAAATTACAACAGTTTATTCAAACACAGTGTCATGATCTTGTTGATCATCTGGTACCTAAAGATAGTTTTCATGGTGGACGTACAGAATGTTTTAATGCCTTGTACGAATGTACCAGCAAAGAGTTTGTAGCATATATGATGTTACCAGTCTTTACCCCTGGGTAATGGCACGTAAGCCATTGCCTATAGGTAAACCTATAATATACAAGGGGCCTGACTTTACACAAGTGCAAAGTATTCATGGATTAGTCAAATGTAGTATCTTACCTCCCAAAGACTTATATTTTCCAATTTTACCATATACATGTAATGATCGCTTTTTGTTTGGGTTATGCCGTACGTGTATGGAACAAAGTGTCAACAATTGCATGCATAATGATACTGAGCGTGTCCTTACTGGTACATACTGTACTCCTGAACTTCATGTGGCTTTAGATCTCGGATACAAAATTCTACAAATTTTACAAATTATCGAAATTTGAGAATTCAAATTATCCGGATCAGAAAATAATCTGTTTAAAGATTATGTCAATTCCTTCTTAAAAATGAAACAGGAGTCTTCAGGATTTCCTAGCTGGTGCAAAACTAAACAAGATCAAGAGAAATATATTGCAGACTATTATGTTCATGAATGCATTCAGTTAACGGAAAATAACATTCAATCAAATCCTGGTCTAAGATATATTTCCAAAATATTTCTCAATTCTTTATACGGCAAATGGGGACAGCGAACAGATTTGTCTCAATCTGTAATTGTAGATACTCCAGAAAAGATTTTAAGTTATCTATGGGCACCACAATATGAGGTACAAACTGTATTGCCTATTAGAGAGCAACATCTCATTCTATCATATAAAAACATTGAGAACAAAAACAAACCATGGAAATTTTCCAATGTTGTCCTTGCAGCCTTCATCACCTCGTGGGCGCGTCTAAAACTTTACGAGTTAGTAACAGCTATAGATCCTGATCGTGTATTGTACTGCGACACTGATAGTATTATGTTTGTACAATCACGTAATGAAAAGCCTCCACTTTCTTTCGGTTCCTATTTAGGTCAGTTAACTAATGAAGTTCCTGACGGCTGGGAAATTGATGCATTTATAGGCTTAGGGCCAAAAAATTATGCCTATAGAATGAAAGTAGTTCAAACAGGGAAAGTAGATTATGTATTTAAAATTAGAGGAATAACTTTAAATCATCGTACACGACAAGAAATTAACTTTGATCATTTTTATCAACTAGTTCGGGATAAAGCTGACAAAAAACAGTTACACAATCCAGGAAGAATTGTTCGTAAGCAAGGGTTTGTCATCGTATCAAAGTCTGAAACTAAAACACATCAGAAAGTTCAAAATAAAAGACAACGATTAAATCATAACAGTATTACTGACTATAGAACATTGCCATATGGTTATCAAAGTATTAAGTGTGTTAAATGATTGGTATTCTATATATATATAGAAGTAAATATGTAAATAGTAGACTGTCTAAAGGTAGCATGATGTCATAACATAGTTATAATATCATCAAATATGTTCATAAGTTTTTTCACAAGACCTATCTGTTGATACTTCTACGTATATATAATGTAAATATAGGAATAAGTTATTAAGAATATTCTAAGTATAGTAAATATCTTATTTAAATATATCTATATATGTATATAAATATGCCAATATTGGAAATAGAATATTGTAGACTATATAAATACAATAAAGCGTTACAATTTACGATATTATGTTTTATTCCAATGACTATATCCAAACAAATATTCATATATTACGAAGTATGTGTATTCTATATAAGATAAAGGAAGAATACGTATGCTTCATATAAGGTTATTTATGCGTATTTATCATATTTTATGTTCCTACAATAAATCATCCTAAGATGGAAACCATGTTGACGCCATAATGTCTTCTACAAGGTAAACAAGCATCTTAGAAGTAAGTAAAAGTACCAATATATGACATTACAATACTGTAGTGAAAATATATCTATATGTAAATGGCTTATACCACAGTGATATCCTTTGTACTTAAAATACCACTAGGGCATGTGTAACAAGCATCTACGTACGTAAAAATCACAATATATACATCCTAACATGCTATTCAAGGTAATCTAGAACACTTATATACATAAGGAGTCACAATATAAGCCTACAATATAATCCAATATTAATATAATAGATTCAGTTCAGGCGTTTGCATTCAACTAGCATATCATAAAAACAACATATACAACTCTACATTACGTTAAAATAAGGCTACCTCAAAAAAAATCCCAATATATAACCCTACAATACAAACACTTCAGGTGTTTGCATCCCACCTAGTATAGCCCCTAAAGCCACGCAACCAACAACACATGCTTAAAACACTTACATGAAAACAAAAGATAATATGTCTACAATATGATACATATATTCCTGTCCCGATATCACAAGCAATATACATACATACATGTACCCACTTACAAACTAATCATATATTCATATATACATGTAATTTGTCATTCGTCTAAGCTTCGTACACCATTAGACCCATACAGTATCCAAAAAAACAATATTCTATGCTAAAATCCCATATCAGCTACTGAAAATACCATATCAATACATAAAATACGTTTCTTAGAGTTGCGCCCATTTCTTCCCCAATTTCTGATACATTTATGTACAATATGTACTACTCTATATTACATATATCCCAATATACCTCAAAAATATACGCAAAATACAAAAAAATCATTCTTTCTAACCCTTTCTTTACCACCTCATTAATATTCATTACCATCTCATTAATATTCATAAATAATTAATTCAATAATCTAGTTTTTAAAAGAATAAAATCATATATGCAGAAATACCTTAAAGAAATCTTGTTTGAAGACTTCTTCCAAAAGCAAAAAGGGAAAGTTGCCTGACGTAAAAATTTCATTCAATCTTTTTCCCCCATTAAAACTCAGGTAAGAAGGGTCACTCTTTCTCTCCCTCTATGTGGCAAGGTGCTTAACAAAATGCGTAACAAGTCGCACGCCAATTTAAAAGTGGTCCTTTGCTTAGAGCAAGAGCACACTTCGCCCCTCCAATATTATGTCTGCTCCAACAGTATGGGGCAATACAATAACTTTTTACAAAGTGACATGTAACATTTAACTATCTGTTTCTTAAAATCTCTGTCCTTCAGAATAATAAATGCTATTTCTCCATAGGGTAGAAGTCTCAGCCCAAATTAAACAACGTGTTTTACTCCAAAGGAGAGCACACTTCACCCCTCCAACAACCTGGAACACACACATACAAACAGGTGTCTATGTTCCTTTCTTTACTCCCCCATCAAAGGGTTTCACTCCCTCTTTTGACTCTTAGCTAACATTTAGCTGTGCTTTTAACAATTGTTCTTTATTCACATTTCCCATGTTTCTAAATACATGAAACTAAGTTATTAGACATGTTTAAAACACTCTTTTCTGGCTTCCAACACTTAAAGTATTCTCACACATCTATATGTCACTTTCAAGTGACAGTATCTTCTTTCTTTTAATGACAAAATGATGAAATTACGTGACAGTTGCAAAAAGCTTCTCAGTTTCGAATTCTAACCATTCCTATTGTGTTCCCCATGTTTCTAAAAGTTATTTGACATGTCTTTCTCACCTCCCATGGTTAGACTATTCTCATACACCTATGTCACTTTCAAGTGACAGTTTCTTCTTTCTTTTAATGACAGGAGGTTCAAATTATGTCAGAGTTACACATGGAGCATCTGTTACGATTACAAAGGGTTTCTATTGTTACTTTCTCCCCCATTTTTGAGCACATATTCCACCAAGGCTACTGGTAAGGGAATTTGTCCCGAAGTAAGCGAACAATTAAATGCCTGTAACTTTTCGCCAAATGGGTGTATCTCAAAACTAGCTTTACCATTGTCTTCCTGATTAAATTCTAACCCGAAATTAGGTACCATATTGTCCTATTCCTATTTAAAAAACTTGACTTTAATTCAAAATGGTGGATTTCAAGATGGCTGCCGTCAAGTTTATACCAACCATACAACTTCCCCGTAGGCCTTGTATGTATCTACATGGTTGTTCTTTCACTAACGCTCCGTTTACAAAGGTTAGTAAGGGACATCTGCAGTAATCTCTAATAACCACATCACAACTCTTAAAAATATTTAAAAAAATAGAAAACATTGTATAGACCTAGTTCGTATCTAATTTAAATTTTGATATGCAAATTAGGGATAAGAATTTTTGCATATCAAAATGGAAATCATATGTTAATTTTTATTTAATTAATTATAATATGGTGTAATTTAAATATTTCTGTCATGAGAATTTTAAATTTTAAAGCCAACATTATTAGTATTATCAGTGTAAAATAGATATATTTCATTGGGACACTGCTGGAAGGAGTCTCGAAAACTCAACGATTTTTTTTCTTTCTGGAAAAGTTTGAAATCATCCACCAACAGTTCACTGAACTATTAGCCTCCGGCGGAGTACTCCAGCACAGCAGAGAAGGAAGTACAACTGTTGCCAGCGTATCATAGTACTCTGGCCCATAGATTGTATTATTCTACAACTGTTTATGCATAGAACTATCCATTGATTTCAACTCCTAGTTGCTTAGTTCGTATACAGCGCCTTGCAGACGCTAACATTTCTTTTGTACTCTAGTAGCATGCTAGTGTTAGTTTTTGGAAACAATGATGTGCGATATTCTGTCTTGATGACGTTATTTCTCACCTCCTTCATGTTACCCCGCTACCCCTCAGGACGGATCTAGCGCCAGCTACTGGCGTAGGAATATGAAATTTGAAAATGTGAGTTGGCTATGTGAATATTTGAATGTATTTGAATTTAAAAGGTTCTTGGATGCGACGAAATATAAATTATATTAGCTTATTACGGTATGTCACCTGTCCGAAAATCTAACGTACGTAATTGGTACCATTTATAAGTACTGTTTACAGGCAGTTCTGGAGTCGCTTGAGCGGTGTTCGTCTGCAAAATGGACGGCATCCCTCTTCAAGTAATGCAGCTGTTGGTTGAAAAAGGTCTATTACCCCTCCACAAAAAAATGTCAATTAGTTCTTATATTACAATTATTGAGAAATATATATTTTGTTATCACTACAAGGTTTAAATGTTCATAATTCTAATTAATTAAGCAGGGGTAAGTGTAAATAGGTTGAAAACTGTATTTAGATTACACCCCTTATGCTATGTTGTTTGTTTACAGGTGGCACCACCTGTCAAACATGTTCTTGGTGGAGTGGGAAAATGTATAAATTTTAAGTGTTTTTTCTTTCTTTAATGTGTTGTTGATATAAAGGGTTCATTACATATGGAGTGTTATATATCAATTTGTACATAAAACAACAAGGTATCATGTGAGCTACTCAGAACTCACATATGTAGTGAAATAAGTGTGTTATTGATGTCAAAAGAGCTGACCTCATTTTGAAAACTAAAGAAAGGCATCAGGACGAAAGCCGTTGGCCCTTAAGGCAGTCAGCAGACCGAAAGGGAGTCTTATTTTTGTTGTAGTTCCTAGCGGTCCTAAACTACGATTGACGCGGAGGTCAGAGATCACTTCGCTCTAAGTTGTTGGTTAGATTGCATCGCTGTGGTGCCAGCGTGTTAGTACTATATGTTAGTGTGTGAGACATTGATTAACTGCAAGTCACAAAGTAATTTTACAATGTAAGACTTGAACAGCTCGAACGAAAGGGGAATATCTCCTATATATTACCCCTACGGGAGTGAGATAGTCGAAAATATTACCATAACTAGTAATTATTAAACTAGTTGTTTAACTTTCGTGAGATAGGGGTGTAAGCTCGACACCATACATAGCTATCGGTTTGGATAAATGAACTATGTGCAGGTTTACCATGTAAGAAACGTGTGCGACAGAATCACTCCATGAACAATGTGTGAACTTCTATAATGCAGTAACACCATGTGATTTTATTTTCATGCTCAATCGTTCAGATTAAGTTTGTGGGACTTTTGAACCACGCCAATTGCGCAGTATTCTCATGTAATAAAACCACGTCACACCTACTGTGAATCTCTACACAAAGACACCCTGTAGTTTGAAAGTGGTATCTCAGAGTGTTAACATCATCCAGCTGGATTTGTTGCAGTGGATCGTCCAAAAAACCTTCCTAGAACAGAAGGAAGTAATGCACATAACGGAAGAGTGCATGCGATAAGCCGACCCCAGGAAGAAGACACATTTCAAAGGACACTACAGAAATAAGAAAGATAAACACACGTGTGGACAGAACAGTTTTTTAAAATCAAAGTTACACAGTAGCTACTGAAGGGTTCAAATATTTAAAAAGAGCGTGTAAAGTGTTGTAAGTGGCAATGAACGTTTTTTATATTTGAGTGAAATTAAATTCAATCCCACATTAAATTTGGAATTTCCTGTTATCTCCGAAACCTGTGGATAGTTTATGGGAGCAAGAAGAGGGGTGAGTAGAAAGAGTGTACTAAATGTATAATGTTTCTTCTATTTTCAGACAAATATCGGTCAGCAGTTTCAGGACCAAGTCCTGTTGATGGTACTCCCAGAAATGTGTATTCTGTTGGTGGTTGTTGACTCTGTTCACAATTTAAAGTGAGCATGCTACTAACTTTGTAGCTCATGAGTCTATCCGGAGAAAATATGTCAAGGTAGGCCACATGAACTATGAGACCTATGTAAATCTCTAAAATGGGAACTTCTTTCAATTCATAATATTAGCATAGATTTACATAGGGGTGTTTTGAAATTCTATCATATTTGACTTTCAAATTCAAGAGTCTCAAAGTTGTGAAGTAAGACAACTGTCGAAGGAGGAGAGAGAGAGTGAGAGAGAACAGTGGTGGTGGTCTACAAAAAGAACAGTGGTGGTTCGCATCTCGATCGAGTTGCTTCTTGGCTATAGCTACAGCTGGCTTGTGTACCGGCACCCTCTTTCTTCACCCCACCACCGCACTTATGCCCCTTGGGGCAAGTAGTAATTGACGTACTTCTACACAGCAGAGGACTTGCCGCCGCTGTGTATATTTTATTACGTGTCTCTGTGATCTTTTGCGCTGGCGCCATTACTGTCTGACCGTAGTGCGAGTTCCCTTTATACTTTTACCGCCTGCTTTATATATTTTATTACGTATGTGATTTTTTGCTGTAGCCATTATTGTTGGAATTAATTGCGACTTCCTTTTATACTTTTACAGCTTGTTTTGTATAGCTTATTACGTATGTGTGATTTTTCCGCTGGCGCCATTACTGTCTGACCGTAGTGCGAGTTCCCTTTATACTTTTACCGCTCGCTTTGTATATTTTATTACGTATGTGTGATTTTTCCGCTGGCGCCCTTACTGTTTGGTTTTGCTTTGACTTCCCTTTATACTTTTACCGCTTGCTTTTTATATTTTATTACGTATGTGTAACCTTTGCGCTGGCGCCATTACTGTTGCGAGTTTTGCACACCCGATTTGTATATTTGCTGCTTGGTAGCCGTGGACGCTAATGGTGTTTTCATTTATAGATACCGGCACACTTTGTATATATATTTATTATTATGACTTAAGTAAGAAGAGAAAGTTTACGCACCTTTGATGACACGGCCGCTATTTTGTTGGCTATTTCCTGGTTGTTTGTTGTTGCAGTTGTATATAATTTATGTCCATATCGCAGTGTTGTCTGTAATGAGAATAATTACACTGATTTTTCCATAAATAGGTAAATTTTTCTTTTAGGGATGTTTTGTAGTGTTGCAGCGAAAACTAATTAGATTGTTGTTGACTTTAGTTTAGCGTTTCTTTTAGCAGTGAGGTTATATGAGACGTGGACATACTGATTAACGTGGAATCCGAACCACATGAGCTTCCGCCGGGAATAGAACCCGGGTTGACCACGCCAAAGTTGCGTACGTTAACCGATTAGCCAGGGAGGAGCTCTACAGTGATTAGACTACGTATAGTTACCTATAATATAATTTTTACGTAATGAGACCAAGCCCTAATTATGAATTATACTTTAATTTTTACTAGATTAATTATGAATTTACCTTGAACATTCTTTTATTTATATAATTGGAAATGATCAATATTAATTAACCTATAATACTTATTATATGTATATACTTACGTATGAAGAATTGAGCGTTGACGATTGTGGTTTTGATGGACGGATTTGTTTTTCCAATATGGCGGCGTTGCGTGATTGTTGAACAGAGGTTCCTCCATAGTAGGACTCTGAAATGCGAATGCGCGCGTTTTGCTTGCATTGTCGTATAGATTGATGGTAATTAAAATTGTGAAGAATTTGGCTGGGCGAAGTTGCATAGTTTAACATATTATTGCATTATGTGATTAATTTATATTATTTTTTGTTTTAGCATGTACTTAATTATTATAAAATTGAAATAATAATAATAGATAACGAGACATTTTGATAAAGAAAGCGGAACCCCACAGTACTACGATATGTGCAACTGTGCTACCATCTATTGGCAATAATTACAACTTTATTTAACAGCCACGTTATATGGGAGACTGATACAGAATGAAGGGGGAGACTTAAGGTGAATTACATGAGATTTAGATGTACAAGAAAGAGAAGAGAATAAAATAAATAGAGAAAGCTATTATTGTTTATTGAATTGAAGCACCATTTAAGCGTAATATATTAGTTTGTAATGAGGTTATTAAATTGGGTTTAACTGGATACGTATGCACTTTGTAGGGTTGTTTATTATTTATTTAGGATTTTTATTTAATAATATGGTTTGTAGAAGTATATTGAATTGCTATAAAATAGAACAAACTTATATTTTATTTGTATAGATGTATTTAAGATTATATTCGGGTGCAGTTTTAGTATTGGTTTGCGTTAACGTAGTGAATGTGCGGAACGGCACACGATGGATTTGGAATGGGTGGAGTATTACAATTTACACGTTGCTTGGGAATTGTTTAGTATTGGTTTGCATTGATGAATGTTGCACATATTGAGGAAATGCTGAAGATTGTATTTATGCTAATTGGCACTACGATTTCCATTTGAAAGAATTAAATAAATAATAGCTTGAAAATATTTTAAATTGGATTACGGTATGGAGCATAATATTTAAGTATATTGTATTTACTGCGAACTAGAGTATTTATGTAGCTGCTATTATAGAATTAACAAGTACCAGAGATAATTATATTGTTTTTATTTACCATGTATTGAATTATAAGAATATATATTCCTTATAATATTTGATAACAGTTGGGAAGCTTTATATGGTGATTGATTTTTTACGTGTGGAACTGATTTAATTTGAAGCAACAGCAAATACATTCGACAGATAATTGACGTATTTGCAACTATTGAAATGGGTATAAAATGCTTTATGTATGTAAAAATATTTAATATTTTTGTTTGTAAAGTATGAGGCAATTTTAACTGCTAATGTATAACATTACAGATAGGGTTTTAAGCTATTTTAGAATGAGCTTAGGAGATAACAAAATTATTATGGAATGAGACTAGCATGATGCATAGGGAAGATGACATGTGGAATGTTTGGGAAAGTTTTATTATTTTAGGAAATAATATATTAATGAATACAACGGGTAATATTTTTAAGAGAAACCCATATTTTAGTATTGGTGTACTATTGAAAGCATGAATCAACAATTTTGAAGGCATAAGACATAGGCAAAGACTTGTATTTACTGGTGTTATTGTTTTACGTTTACCGGAGAGGATGTTGCTCCCATTATGTTAAAACAGTTTTGAATAGATTTGAATTATTGGAATATAGTATTTTTTATACTTAGGACTTATTTATAAATACAACTTACGAAATTAGAATATTATCGATTGAATTATTTACAATGTATATAATTATTTATATTTTAATGTTATTGACTAGTTATTTAAAATTTAGACGAATTGTACTTTTAGTGCTGGAATGGTATATTTATATTGGTATAGATTATGTACTAATACGGAACACATTGATTAGCATACAACTCTGCAGATTATATATTTGCGTAGACGAAATTATGAAAACTGTTGATTTTTAGTATTTAACGCACTTACACGAAAATAATTGTACAATTAGAAATTGTTGAAAGTTTTGAATGGGCAATTATGTATATGCGTGGTGTAGTACAAGTATTTGGAATATACGTATTGTATTGTGTTATCAACTATTGATACAAATAGGCTGAAGGATTTACGTAGTATTTGCGTTTGCGACAATATAAAATGTTATGAGAATGACATGATACCACGTGATTGTCAGACTTGCATTATATAGTAATTAGATTTATGTTTTATTAAGATATAGAGGTACATATTACGCATTAATATAGACACAGATTGATTTATTTTATTTTAGGCATGAAAGAGAAACTCCATATATTGGCGTTGACTGTGGAAAAACAGAGACGTGTGTACATTACAATTTTCCATTAGTATCTGAAAAGTTACACAGAATATAAACCTTCATCCAGCCTATGAGGTGGGTGCTCTTTGACTTGGCTATGGAGGCGATGCAATTTATGCTTAGAGCAGTTAAAATATGGGATTATATATGGGAACTTATATGCGAAAATTTGGTAGACAGAACATTTTTTGTCATTTATTTAAAAAACTATTGTATAGTTACAAGAGAATTTTGAATCGATTTTAATTTATTTAGGAACTACCATATACAATATTATAATTATTTACGGTGAATGCGGTACCAATACATGATTGCATGAAAATATGTGGAGCCATCTATTGTATAAATTGGAAAACACAATTATGACTGTACTCGATAGAGGCACACGATGATGAATTACACACTTGTAACATTTCTGATAACTACATAAAATGTTATGAGAACGAGATGATACCACACGAATGTCAGACCTGCATTATATACTAACTAGATTTGTTTTATTAAGATATAGGTGTACATATTATGCGTTAATACAGACACACAATGAATTATTTTATTTGTGCATGAAAGAGAGATACCACATATATGCGTTGACTGTGGAAATGCAGAAGCATGTGAACATTGCAACCTAGCATTGTTATGTGAACTAATACACAAAATATAAACTTTAATGTAGTTTATTGTAATATTTATCAAGAGTTTCATTCCCATCCAATGGATGGTAGGACCGTAGAAGGCAATACCTTTTTTTTTTTTGTGGCCAGAATTCTAGTTTATATTTATGACACTTAAAATATGAGAGTATATATATGAGAACGTATATGCGAAAAAATTTGTAGACAGAACTTTTTTACTTATTTAAGAATGCTGTGTAGTTACAATAGAGAATTTTGAACCCGATTTTTAATTTATTTAGGAACTACCATATACAATATTATAATTATTTACGGTGAATGCGGTAGCAATAACAGATTGCGTGAAAATATGTGGAGCCATCTATTGCATAATATGGAAAACACGATTATGGGTGTATTTGATAGAACTACCCGGTGATGAATTACACACTTGTAATATGTGTGATAACTACATAAAATGTTATGAGAACGAGATGATACCACACGAATGTCAGATTTGCATTATATACTAACTAGATTTGTTTATTAAGATATAGGTGTACATATTATGCGTTAATACAGACACACAACGAATTATTTATTTTGGCATGAAAGAGAGATACCACATATATGCGGTGGTTGTGGAAATGCAGAAGGATGTGAACATTGCAACCTAGCATTGTTATGTGAACAAATACACAAAATATAAACTTTTATTGGAACTTATACGTTTGTTGTTCGTTTGTTTGTTTATAGCTAGTTATATTGACTTGTACCATTTTAGAGGGTTATGCAGTTTTTAGGGAAGAGTGATGTATAATTGGAGGATTTAAGGATTGTGTGATGTTTCATAGAAGTTTTTATTACATTATAATAATTGCTAAGGTTTTAAGGATCTTTCCAATCCTTAACATTTGCTAGGAAATTAACGAGGAAATTGCAGTTAGTGTAGTATTGTATAGAACTGGAAGAGTAGAAATATGGAAAGAATAATGAATATGTACTGATAAAGTATATTATACCTGTATATTGTGAATGATGAGCATGAGGGATGAGGCGAGGTGTGCTAGTATATCACAGCACAGAAGTGTTAGGCAGATGAAGTTTTTTTTTTTTTTTTTTTTTTGCCTAGGGGCTGCTTAAGCTTTAATGTAGATAATGGGAACCCTGGTAGTGGTAGATGGATTTAGTGTACAAATAATGGAAATATGAGTGGCAGATGATCATGAACTTGATAATTTGGGAGACCCTAATGGTCAAAGGGCTCAGGAGGTAGATTGTAGCAATAGAGAGTATAGACCAATGATAGCGTTGGAGGATAATATTAACATGGAGAAGGATGGAGAGCTAAAAGGCACATAGTATTTTAAAGTAAGGGGTCGTGGGTTATAACGAGAGCATATGTATGCGAGACGCAAAGTTTTAAGATGAAAATGGAGTGTAGGAAACTGAATTTGGTTGCACAACTTTGCTGTAGGACTAATTAGTTTGACTCGATATGCAATGTGGAAAGCACATTGTTCCATCATTAATAAGTTTTTGTAAACTGTGTGGATGGTTTTAACTCATGCAGCATTTTCGTAAGTTAGCACAGGCCGTAAAAGACGCCTTGTATGTATTTAGAATTGTGTTTGCTTTTAGTATTCAGGACGTTTGCCGACACTTTTTTTTTTTTTTTTTAATAAGTTAACTTTATTGTATGCTTTTTTTTTTTGCGATTGTTTGAAGATGTTTTTAACTGAGATGTTTAGTGAATGTGACCATTAACTAAGTTACACTTGAATGTGCTTGGATGAGAGCTTGATTTAGTTTTAGGGAAAGGTAGTTAGGATTTTTTTTTTTTTTTATGGATTTTTGATGTTTTACGGAGGAATGATGATGATAATTTGTGTTTTTGTGGTGTTGATTGCTAGTTTTTTATTTGCTGCACCACTGAAGAAAACTGTTAATTATTATCTGTAGAGCAATGTTGATGGATTGGATACTAGATTTTAACGCAAGAAAAGATAGTGTTGGTGGCATATTGAAAGACCTGAAGTTATCAGGAAGTGGATACATATTGGGAACATAGAGATCTGGTGACAGAGCAGATTTTTTGAGGTACTCAACAGTGAAGGAAAATAGGATGGGAGAAGCAGTTATATATTGAAATATATGACAGGCGGTTGATTTAAAAACTTGTATATCAGTTTTATATACAAGATAGGAAATTGAAGATGAATTATTGTGTATGCAATTGTGTGGTGTTTACTTTGTTAAATATTTTTGAGTTAAATAATACAAGACATGTTGGTTTGATCTAATTATAATGTTGTGTAACCATGGTAGTTAAGACCGGTAGTTGATTGTTGATCGAATATCCTGGGTGAAATTTTGCTTGATGTATGGGATGTATTTTGTGTTGTTATGTATGCATACAGACGTCTTACTATAATACGTTATAGGGTTTTACTAAAAGCAAACGTTAATTGAATTGTACGGTAGGATGATAAGATGGTATGAGTTTTTTCTTGGTTTGGAAACATTAACGTCTTAGAGGGTTTCCAGGTGACAGGAAAATATCCAGTGTGCAGAATGATAGTAAAAATTGTGGGTAACAAAGTAAGTAATATAAGAGGGCATAGTTTAATATGACGATAGTTTATTGAATTAAAGACAGGGGCACTATTCCTTTGTTACGAATAACTGTACGGATATTTGAACTATGAATGGTTTTGTTTGAGATTTATTTTTGCGGAAGAGTATGAAGGATATGAGGTTCTAATGAAACAGAAGATGAAATGAATGTGTTGGATGGATGTCTATATGAATATGTGGGACGGAGTGGTGTGAAGAAGTCTTGAAGGAAATTAGCAAAAGCAGCAGCTTTAAAAGAGTCTGTCTATATAGATAACGCATTATTTAATAATGGATATGGTGTTTTACTGCTTTTGCAAAGAGCATTGAAATGTTTTCAATACTTGTTAGGATGAGTGACCTCAGAGAGAGTATTACAGATTTTATACCAATACCATAGCTTGTAAGCACAGATATAATTTGATTAACCTTTGAACTTTTGGTGATGATGAAGTGTGTTTTTTTTTTTTTTTTTTTTATTTTTATACGCTGATATTTATGATAAAACTGTTGAGAGCGAGTGATAAATGTAAGATATTTTGCTGACAATGCTGGTCGATAAGTGGATAATGTAGTTACCGGTATGTAAAGTGAACTAGTTTTTGATTGAAGTTGTGATGATATGATTGTTATGATACAGTTTTTTTTTTTTTTTTTGATGTAGGAGCTTGCAAAGGGTTTATTGCTCCCGATAGATATGTTTTGTATTGTTTTCAGGTGAATTTATTAAAATGGTCTTTAGTTCTTTGAAATTTGTAGACTGAGATATATCTTGAGTACTATAATGTAATTTGATTGGAACATGATCACATCAATTTTTAATGGATTGAGAACATTAATATAGATTTGTGAAATGTGATTAGCAGAAGTAATGACAATATTTGGTATGTTTTGTGATATAAACCTATTGGGTTTTTGGAAGATTATGAATGATATCAGTTATGTGACTTGTGACAAAGGTTTGAAAACTAGACCCCCACCCCTATTAGTTTTAAATACTATTCTTTTATTCAAATTAGCTTGAATATTTCATCTTTACATCAGTTTACAACCGACAAAGTCACCCAGACCGTTTACTGCGCGTGCTTGAATTTCTATATATTCACATTGAAAGCAATAATTAGAAATCACTATACCTGAACCCCAATAGCTCCTTTTGTATTTACTTGTCTTTTAATTAGCCTGTTGGATTTCAACGTATCAATAAATAATGCTTTTAAATCCATTTTAAAAAGTATACTTTTGGTTATTGTACATTTAAGACATGGTGGATTACTTCCTTTGTGACAACTTTTAGTAATGAGTGGTGCTATCTTATCTACAGAATACTCCACACTTGAAAAATTTATTACAGTTGTTATCATAAGACAATAGTTATTGAACTTTCGCTAAATATGTTTACAGATAAAGTATTGCGTACAATAAGGAGGAACAAATGCTATCGAAAACTCGTCAAATGTTAAGGATTCTTGTAGACAATCCATGTAGTAAGTTGTGAATATATGTTAAAACTGAAGCCTACATTATGTATTTGATCAGTGCTAAAAAATACCTGTGAATTTTCATTAGGTAGGCTGTATGTTAAAAGCATAGGAAAGAAAAAACTAACACCAACTTTGCAATGGGAAAGGAGAATAAACTGTTTCACAAACTTCTTCTTCTTATGTCTGAAGTTTCATGAAAGTAAAATTTATTTATTTGTACAAGTAATCACCGATTTATTTCCTATTTATCTGTATTCTTTTTTCATGTCTATATGACATATATTCAAAGATCATTTACTTATTTAAACAGGTTTTTATATCGATGCGCTAGGTTATATATTTCTATTGTATTGAATTAGATTCAATCTCCCAACATGACCCTCCTCCTCTTTGCTAACCGGATAGCGTCCCTGCTTTCGGGGTTGGCAGACTACAGTCATAATTCGTTATGGTTCCTTATCGATTTTGACCGTGCAATTTGACCTTGTATGTCCATATCAGATAACTCGCGGCCGAATGTGATTGTCGACATAGGTTGTGAGAGGTGCTGTTTCAGTTTTTTCCGTCACTTGCACCACAGATGCACGTTGGTTCTGATTGATAATCCTCTTTAATGCTAGGCGGAACCTGTCACTGAGGATTTCCTTCAGACCAGTTGTTCTTCTTCATCCATGTGGTTTTGTTGTGAATTTTGTAGACTGTCATCAACTACATATCCAATAACACACCACTTCGTCACGCTCACACCACATAAATAAGCATTAACTTAACCATTTTGGGAAATCAGAAAAAATCGTACGCACATTTTACAGTATCAGTTTGCTCAGTTCGCTGCACACTGGCGTTCTACTGATCCTAACATATTACGGAAAAAAGTGTGATTTACCATATACGAAGTAGCGTGCACCTTTGGCGTACAGGGTTCCGGGTTCGATTTCTGGTGGGAAAGCCATAAAATATTTTTAAACCCATTATTGTGATTCGGATTCCATGTGTAGATGCATATAATTTCTAAGTTTCGGAAGTCCTGTTGATAGAGTGTACGAATGAGAGAAAAAATAAAGTAAGAAGAATGGACGGTCGTGTGTAACTGTCATACATGTATACATTTAAAATGACTGATCGTTACAAGCGATTGTACCCATATGGCAGAAATCTGGTAGTATACATTTCCTGGTAGAGAAACGAATAATGACACGTCCGTGGTATTGAGATCATTTGTTATTGATCACTTCGCTCTACAGAAAGTTTGTCATATGGGTTAGATGATGGGTTTACGTTTGTGCTTTGGAGGAAAGTAATATGATGTTTTGTATTTGTTAACGTATTAGATAATTAGAAGAATGTTTAGGTGCTTGGCGTGTGACAACAGTGAGTGATAGTATTGGCAAAATGGCTTTGGATCATTTCATATTTGTTTCTATCTTGCCTCGACGAAGACTAAGGGGGAAGGATGGAAAAAGCATACCAATTATAAGTGAGATGTTTGTACCTGTAGATGTGTTCTAGCCATACCTTTGATACTGTGCGTGAACTTCCATTCTTGTAATGCTGTATATGTGTACATGGCGATATTCATTTGTGAAGGATAGTTTATTAATTAACTGTCCAATTTGGTTGACATAAATCTCATCATTGGGGAGGGAAAAAGTAAAAAATGCAAAATGGGACATTGCCTTATCGTTATTTCTTTCAAAGATTGGATTTTCGAATCTGGGAAGATGGCATTTTCCTGAACTGAATATTTCTCAGCCATTGGATTGACATACTTTGCCAATCCAATGGCTGAGAAATATTCAGTTCAGGAAAATGCCATCTTCCCAGATTCGAAAATCCAATCTTTGAAAGAAATAACGATAAGGCAATGTCCCATTTTGCATTTTTTACTTTTTCCCTCCCCAATGATGAGATTTATGTCAACCAAATTGGACAGTTAATTAATAAACTATCCTTCACAAATGAATATCGCCATGTACACATATACAGCATTACAAGAATGGAAGTTCACGCACAGTATCAAAGGTATGGCTAGAACACATCTACAGGTACAAACATCTCACTTATAATTGGTATGCTTTTTCCATCCTTCCCCTTAGTCTTCGTCGAGGCAAGATAGAAACAAATATGAAATGATCCAAAGCCATTTTGCCAATACTATCACTCACTGTTGTCACACGCCAAGCACCTAAACATTCTTCTAATTATCTAATACGTTAACAAATACAAAACATCATATTACTTTCCTCCAAAGCACAAACGTAAACCCATCATCTAACCCATATGACAAACTTTCTGTAGAGCGAAGTGATCAATAACAAATGATCTCAATACCACGGACGTGTCATTATTCGTTTCTCTACCAGGAAATGTATACTACCAGATTTCTGCCATATGGGTACAATCGCTTGTAACGATCAGTCATTTTAAATGTATACATGTATGACAGTTACACACGACCGTCCATTCTTCTTACTTTATTTTTTCTCTCATTCGTACACTCTATCAAACAGGACTTCCGAAACTTAGAAATTATATGCATCTACACATGGAATCCGAATCACAATAATGGGTTTTAAAATATTTTATGGCTTTCCCACCAGAAATCGAACCCGGAACCCTGTACGCCAAAGGTGCACGCTACTTCGTATATGGTAAATCACACTTTTTTCCGTAATATGTTAGGATCAGTAGAACGCCAGTGTGCAGCGAACTGAGCAAACTGATACTGTAAAATGTGCGTACGATTTTTTCTGATTTCCCAAAATGGTTAAGTTAATGCTTATTTATGTGGTGTGAGCGTGACGAAGTGGTGTGTTATTGGATATGTAGTTGATGACAGTCTACAAAATTCACAACAAAACCACATGGATGAAGAAGAACAACTGGTCTGAAGGAAATCCTCAGTGACAGGTTCCGCCTAGCATTAAAGAGGATTATCAATCAGAACCAACGTGCATCTGTGGTGCAAGTGACGGAAAAAACTGAAACAGCACCTCTCACAACCTATGTCGACAATCACATCGGCCGCGAGTTATCTGATATGGACATACAAGGTCAAATTGCACGGTCAAAATCGATAAGGAACCATAACGAATTATGACTGTAGTCTGCCAACCCCGAAAGCAGGGACGCTATCCGGTTAGCAAAGAGGAGGAG